>NC_089598.1:99899963-100199963 GCF_019320115.1 Miscanthus floridulus
CAACGCCAAATAAGCTACCCTGCGCAATTAGTGGTTAGTGTTAAGCAGCTGGTGGCCGAGTGTGAGTCAGATTCCACACAGCTCCATCATGGTCGGTGTCGTTCCGACTCTGCAGCAACTTTCTTTAGACAGCTCCATGTGTCTGATGTACCGTAGTGCAGTAGGTAGATGAGGGTCACCAAAAATGCATGCGGAGTCTTGCACTACGGTCATGCCAGTCTTGATAACTTCCTACAAGGTTTTCTCATCACGATGTGTCACACTATAGCCCGGCCTGTTTGGGACCGAGGTCTGCGGAAGCGGGCTGCGTATAAGGGGAACTCGGCGTTTTGCCCGCAATTTGTGTTTTGGCCGCTCCCCGTTCATCAGCCCGTTTTTCACGTAGTGCGCGGTCGTGCAAGGCAGACATTTCGGTGGGATTTTTTTTACGTTTTTCGCTAAGGCCTCGTTCGCTTCATGGAGAATGAGCCCCCGGAAGAATTCCTCCCGTAATATCGGCTAACCGGCGCGGAACCATGGAACTAAATAGGCCCTATTATGAGACGTCACGATTATAAGTCAAGATGGATAGTATACAGGTGTGGATAAGGAGAGCTAAAAGGCAAGATAAGACCCCCTTGCTAGAAGAGTCGGTTCATGCCATTGCCATGGTCGTCGAGGTCTCACCCGTAGTGATTATATCAGTAGTACATATCCCATCATTCTTGAAAGGCATGTGTAAGCTCATCAATCTCGCGTATAGGATCGACGGTACACAGCAAAAGAGATCCACCAAGGCCGAGAATGGGAAGGGGAGATAGAGTCACCGCGTTGATTCCGCATCTAGTGACTAAATATATCTGATAGATATAGACCGACAAAATATATATGTTGACAGATTATGTAGCAATTTCCAAATATTTGTATTTTGAGAGTAGATCGTAGTCGTAGCCAAAGAGGCCCAAAGTTTCAAAACATTAGAGCGTGTCAAATTAAAACGGCATTGCAGGCAATAATGTAACGTAATGAAGATGAGCACGCACGTTCAATTGGCAAGTCCGCAAGTGGGTATGTACGTAAAATATGGGCGTGGCAACATTTGCATGCATGTGGGTATTTTCCTAGTTTCCCAGGGCTTAAAATATACTACTCGTTGAGCTATGCCCCTTTCCCATGCGGTCCAGCCAGCCGCTTTGCTTGCACGCACGAGGAGGAGAGGAGGAAGCCGCCATCTCTGAACTCTGAAGTCGGGACGACCCTGTTCCCGTGCCGTCCTGACCTGCTGCTGCTGCCTTTGCTTTGCACGGGATGCACGCTGCTCCTCTTCTCATCCTCTCCTCCGCGCGCGCCCCCCTTTGCTTTGCACGCTGCTCCTCTCCTCTCCTCTCCTCTCCTCCACGTGGCGCCCATCGTCCGTGTCATAGGCCTGTTCGGTTGGCTGGTTGGTATTATTACTGGTTCGTTTACGTGAGAAAAAAATACTTCTGGCTAGTTTATTAGAACAATATCCATGTAAGAGGACTGGTCAGTCCAGCCAACCAACCGGCCCCAGCCGAACACGGATTTACCAGTCCCCGTCCTCGTGTCGGCCCCTCTGGCCCGTGCACTGTGCAGTGGCTGAGACCCGCCACCACCTGTCGCAGTCAAGCAGCCCAGCCGGCAGGCATATTTTCGGCGCACCAATTCAACACACTTTTAGTAGAATCCCGATATACAATACGCCTAACCCAGTGGGAAGTGGCTACCATGGACTAGCGCATCATTAGGTAGTAGAGATGAAAACGGATCGGATATGGACGGATATCACCGATATTATATTTGTTTTCATATTTTTGTCCGGATTCGAATTCGAATACGGATAGTGTCAACTATGTCAGATAGGATACGATTGGATATCGACATCATAAATATGCGATTTGAGTATTCGGATACGGATACGGTATCGGATGTTGGATATCTGGACTCGGATACGGACAGATCTCAACCCCTCTAAACGGATTCGGTTTCGAATACGGTTGGAAAATATCCGTACCGTTTTCATCCCTACTGGGTAGTAGTAGAATAAGTAGCTTGAGCTCGCGAGACCTGCGGACTGCGGTTCAGCTCAGCATGCTTTAAGACTCCATGCTTAGGCCATGTTTAGATTGCAAGTTTTTTTACTCTTTCTCTATCACATTAAATCTTTGGACATATGTATAGAGTATTAAATGTAGATAAAAAAATAACTAATTACACAGTTTGATTGTAAATTACGAGACGAATCTTTTGAGCCTAGTTAGACCATGATTGGACAACAATTGTCAAATACAAATGAAAGTGCTATAATGTCAAATACTGATTCCTAACCCCAATCTAAACAATGCCTTAGCATTATTTTACCGGAACCCGGATACCAGAACAGCCTATAAGAGCAGGCTCTGTTTGATACACACTAACTAAATTTCATTGTTGTAATGTCGGTGTGTTTTCTATATGAATGTGGTCAACGTTAAGAGAAATTTAAGTTAAGACAAAACTAAAACGATATATATTTTTAAATCAACAAATATAGTATTTGAGAAGTGGCATAATGTGGTAGAACCGTCTAATCTAATGCCTCCTAGGAGTACTCGTCTTCTATTAGACACTAAGTACTCGAGGGATGACACCAAATTGCGCGGTTTCGTCGAGCACACCCTAAGGGAGAACAAAAAAAAATCCACATTTTTTAATCATGATCACAAATGAGAGAATAAAGCTTACATCATTATTAATCATTTCTTACATCATTTTTCATGCAACATCAGAGTATAATATTTATTGTTATAATAGCATAATATAAACATGTGAACAGACTTACAGCGAAAATAAACATTTATTTATGACATGGTGAAGTATTGATATATAAACTATGACAATAGATTATAAAACTTTCATTTATAAAAAATATTTAGTGAGAGTTATAAATAAAGACTATGATCGTAGCGTAAAGGAATCCTCTCTGAGTCCACTAGAATGAATCCGCACATAAGGTCAGCTCTAGCATCCACCTGTCACCTGCAACAGGGAGAAATAAAATCCTGAGTACTCAATTGTACTCAGCAAGACTTATTCGACAGGAGAAAATAAAAGACTCCAAAGATATGCAAGGCTATCTGGCTTGTGGGTTTATTACATCTGCAGCGTCCTTATATTCAATTTTATTAGCAGTCATCATTAGTTCATTAACTAACCATTCTATATAAATACCTGTGCTACTTTCAAGCAGGTGGTAAGCAATCAGATTTTCTTTTATCATCTTTCATCTTACAGTTCTTATTACGGTGCTAGAGTGTAGACAAGTCGTACCGACACGGCAACGATTCGCGAATCAATGAGCCTAGCTAGGTACCCCGAAACACACGCCCCGCTTGTACCCCAGGTACAGGTAGGACCAACCCACTACCCTCCTGTCACGGGGTCTAGGTCCCCGTCTAAACTTAGACTCCAAACCCCGTCTCTGAGTCCCGGACTCAGTGCGGTGCAAGGATCTCCACCCAAAAATCACCTAGAAAGTCGGTCCGAAAAGAGCCGAAACCCATGACAAGAGAGTAACAAGTTTTTCCAGCGTCCATACCCAAGTATGTGCTCGGGATAATAAATCTGCGACTTGCCTAGCGTCCATTACAACGGTTGGTCCTTAACCGACACAGACAGGGAAAACTGTGTAACCAAGCTATGTCCCGTTGGTCGCAGGACACAACCTCTTACACCCACCAATACCCAAACCATATCCCTGCCCGGTCTCCATTTTTCCTTTCCACCATTTATATATTCCAAATGATAATAATACAGTAATATATTTCCTATCTCTCGCGAGTGATAGGCAATCACTCAATTTCTACCGGAGTCATGTAGCATAGCAATCTACACGATCCTGTCATACTAGTAAGACTCATAGGATAAAGATATATATGCAAGTGAGTTTCATTCAACTCCTTAAAACTTAATGCACAAATATAATTTAAAGTGCAGAAAAGTAGGGGTTATGCACCGGGGCTTGTCTGGGTAAAATATAACCAAAAGTAAGTATTCCATCTTTGTGTTCTGATCCCTAGCACCATCTTTTCAGCTACTCCATTTGATACCATCGATCCACCGCCATTCCTATCATGATATGCAATGCGATGCATAGATGATGCAACAGTTAATTAACCAGGCAACAATAACTCAAAACAGAGTACATACTACGAACTAACAAGCTAGCTCTAATGACTAACACACTAATCTACGTATCAACATCGTCGAGAAAGATGTCATTTCCTAACAAGTGTTTTAGTTATACAATTCCAAGGTGTTTCTTTATTCTATTCTATCGATTTACTTTATTCGAAATAGGGCATCATTATCTATCTAGCAAACTAATTATTTTAGAGCTACAAAAATTACAGTGAGCAGCTAATAATATTAGTAATTTACTATAAAATTTTCAGAGTCAATACTATCACTGATTTATCACGAAAATTCCTACAAGTTCATATTTTAACACTATTAAGCACGTTAAAATAATTAGAGCAACCCTGAAAACATTTTAAAACTAGATTAACCAAATACGCTAATAGATAGATCATGGTTTTAGAAACTTAACAAAATTAGTTTCATAATTTTAGGACAACCACACAAATTTATATTGATTTTACAAATTTATATCTCAAACTAAATTAACAATTGCTTAGAAAACAAAAGGGGCCAGCGGCCACCTATTCGGCCAGCGGCCCAAGGCGGGAGTCCGCGCACACACGGCCCAGTCGTGGTGACAGTCCGGGCAGCGTGGCTCAGCCCACAAGCGCGCGCGCGGCCTACTGGCTAGGCGCGGCCCAGCGGCACAAGGCTGGCCTAGACAGGGCGCGCGGCGCAAGCGGCCCAGGCGAGGCGCGGAGCAGGCCGCGGTCGCGGAGGCGCAGGGCGAGCGGCCCAACAGGGCGGCCCACGCGGCGTGGCCCAGGCACGGCGCGTATTTTTGTAGAAAGGACCCCGCGCTTTTCTCTATTCAACCCGAGATCCAGAGCACTATTTATATGAGTCACGTAATTTACATCTAAAACCCTATATTAGTTCCTATTCACACTTTCTCACCTGCCCTCTCTCCCCAAAAGCAGAGCACGGAGCAGAGGCACTGGCCGGCAGCGACGGAGGCGGTGCGCAGGGGCAGCGAGGGCGGCCACGGAGACGGAACGACGTGGGGAGGGGCGCCGACCACGATCGGACCCGGACCCGGACCTGGCCGCGGCGCGGACTGAGGCGGGGCACCGAACGGCAGCCACACATGGCCGCGGTAGGGAAGGCGGCGTGCCGAAATCCGGCCAGGAAGGAGGGCCGGCCACGCGCGGGGATTGACGGCCCGACCACGGACGACGGCATTTCCAGCCGCACTCGTGGGCGGCAACGGCTCGGTCGGCGTGTGGGGCGGCGCGGGTGCCAGCACGAGGTCACCCGGAAGCAGCGGTTTTAGCGCGGGGCCGAGGGGCGCTCGCATGCGCGGTGGCCCGGGCGACGCGGGCGGCCACGGCGCACCGGGGTGGGCTGCGCAGCGACGGCGCGTGTACAGGAGGAGGAGGGCTGCAGGACCGGGGCGGGTGGCGGCCCATGCCTGGCGATGGCCAAGGCGGCCAGGGGCGGCGTGCGTCGGAGGCCCGGCAATTGCGGGTGCAGGCGCGCCGACAGCGAGGTGACTGTGGCGCGGTTGTCCCGGCGAGGCGCAGCGGCGTAGGAGTATGGGAGGGCAGCGCTGTGGCTTGCGCGCGCTCGCGAGGGGGAAAAAGAGTCGGCCACGGGCGGGGGCACACGGCAGCTGCGCAACGGCTGGAGCTCGTGCGGTAGCGGGACAGTGAGGCGGTGCGGAGCTCGGTGCGGACGAGGCGTGGGGAGCAGGCCAAGGCGACGCGGGCGCTGCCACGGTGGGCACTCGGCTTGGCAGAGGCAAAGAGCAGAGAGCACAAGCCTTCGCAGCTCGTCCGCCAAGGCTACACCAACGTCGGCTTTCAAGACCAGAGGGGCGGCGCTGTGCTCTGAGCGGCAGCTGGCGAGCGTGGCGAGCGTCTTCTTGCAGCTGCTTGGCGCTGCCGTAGCACAGGGTGACGGGACGAGGCGAGCAGGCAGTGGTGCGGCGTGTAGCGGGGGAGGTAAAACTGGGCACAAGTGCACGCGAGCCACATGCCGACAGCAGCAGTGCAAGGCATGTGAGGTAGCGCGGCCAGCACAAGCGGGCGCAGACGTGCGCGGGCAAGCAGACAGCAGCCAGCCAGCAACAGCGCGCCAGTGACCAGCAGCGCCAGCTCACTCTAGTTCGCAGGAGCTGCCCGTGGCCGGACCATACAGGCAGCTGGGGTGCACGGCTGCTGGTGGTGTGCATGTGTTTTGCCAAAATATATAAATAATTATGTAATTACAAATATGTCATTATTTCTTTATCACTAACATCTATACACATATGCATATATTTATTGTATGTTTAAACGTATACTTATCTATAGAAATACACTCGGAAAGAAATAAGTTTGTACACTACTTTAATTAATATAGCAACATGTTTATCAAAACGAAATACATGAGTGTATATATACCTATATATATTTCTCTATCAGTTTACTAATTTAGACAATTAGCAATATCTAAGCACAAAAAAAATTTCAACAAAGCTCAAATTTAATTTAGATTCAAAAGCTATATATATATATATAACGTTATATTTAATAATGTATTTTATTTCATTCTATTTTTGAGTTCTCTTCTACTCTAATCTTTCTCTAATTTATTATTAACAAGTTAATAATTACATGTTTAGTGCTAAAAGAGCTCTTGTAAGTAACACCGGAGGTGTTACACATAATGTTCCATCCATTCAAAAATGTAGGCAATTTTAATTTTTTCTAAATTCAAATTCCTCTAGCTTTGACTAGGTTTGTATGAAAATGCACCAGCATCTACAACATTATGTTAGTTCCGTTAAATCCACCGAATTATTTCTTGATACTGCATTACTTGATTTTGCATATATTAATATATATTTTTTTAGTAAATTGCACGGCTGGTCCTTAAAGTATTGGGCAGATTTCGTCTAGGTCCTCAAACTACGAAATCGCACATTTGGTTCCCTAATGTATTTAAGTGATCTCACCTAGGTCCAAAATAGACACGAGGAGGGTTAGAAACTGACGTGGTCATCCATGTGAACGTGATTTAAGCGTGGACATGGCGTATGGCGGCAACAGAGGCGGCGGATGACGGCAACGTGGTGGCGGCGCAATTGATGGACGACTGAGGCCTGCCCGCGCCTGCGCATGTGAGCGACGGCGACGTAGAGCATCGCACGACCAAGTGGAGGCGGTGGTACGGTAGCAATGGCCGTGCGCAACGAGGCAGCGATGTCCGAGTGCATGCCCACGGCGGCCTGGGCGCGAGGCAGAGCGACGACTCTCGTCTGCAGCAGCGTGCACGCGGCTTGCCACCTCGCCCCGCGTGGGCAAGAATGAGGAGTAGCGTTGCGCTGCTCTGCTCTTCCTCTCTGCCCTGTTCTAGATCCCCGCCATTGACGCCGACGAGCACCATACATGCACCATGTGCGCGTGCATCAGCCACGTCCGGCACCTGGTTGCACCATGCGGAGTACCGGAGCATGCAGGCGTCGAGCCAAACAATGGCGTCTGTTCGGAGCACGTAAAGGCACCGCACGTGGGACTGCGCGGACTGGATGCACCGCACGCGCCATCGTCGTCGGACATGATGCCACCGCCCGAGCCGCGCCCATCGCTGCAGTTTCCACCACTGGACCTCAATGACGGATGCGATGGCTGTGGTTTGAGCGCTGCGCCATCGCGGTGGCCGGGGCAAGATCCGGCCACGCGAGATCCAGACCTCGGCCATCGCCGGCGCGTCGTCGTCTCCATCCGCGGCGCTCAGGCGTCTCCACCCATGGCCTCGCGCGCGGGAGGTCTCGCGGCCACGCGCGAGCCACGATCCACGGCGGCACGAGGTCCTGCCAGCGGTCGCTCGAGCAAGGCTCCGCGGTGGGCGTGAGGTCCCGCGGCCGCACGCGAGCGAGGTCCCGTCGACGGTCATGACGATCCGCGGCGAGTTTGGCGTGCGCCCTCTTGCTCATCAACCACCTCCTGGAGCTGCTCGAGTGCCTCGACGTCAACGCCACGAACAGCAACGGCGTTCCAACGACGCCGACGCCGCCAGACTAGTGGTGGCTGCGAAGGAGTCCGACCAGAGCGACCTGGTGGATCGTGGACCTAAGAGAACCGGCTGCCACCGCGGACGAGCGGGGCAACAAGCTAGCGCTCGCGTTCTTCTCTGCGCCGCCAGCCATGAACGACACCTGGGTCATGTTCCCATTAGAATCGGACGCCTACGCCGCCGCCTCGGAGCCAGCGGTGACCTCGGTGTGGCAGAAGCCGGCGGTAGAGCCCGGGAAGGCGGAGTGGGAGACTGGGAGCTAGCGCTGGTGGAGATGGCGAGCCTAGGAAAGCGGAGTGGGAAGCTGGGAGCTAGCGCCGGAGACGGAGGAGGAAGACGAGCAAGGGGAAAGAGCCATGTCACCTTAAATCGTCCACGTGGACGGCTACGTCAACTTCTAACCCTCCTCGTATATATTTTAAACCTAAATGAGATCACTTAAATACATTAAGGAGACAAACGTGCCATTTCGTAGTTTGAGGGCTCAGATGAAATCCGTCTAATACTTTGAGGACCGGCCGCGCAATTTACTCTATATTTTTCTAAAAACTTGCTCAAAGTTAGTGAAATTTGACTTCGACCAAAACTAAACAGATCTACTGTTATAGTCAGGAAGGAAAATCAAGGAAAAATTCGAATCATTTTGAAAACAGGGGAAATGATATTTAGGGTGAAAAGTATTCAGTCTATACTGTTATAATCTACTGTTATATCTCAGGATGAAAATTAAAGATAAAAGGAAAAGTTTGAAATGGTCCGAGGTGCTTTCCACCAAATATTTTCTCTCCTTTAGATATCCCTCCAAATCTCGCATCGTTTGTACACGTCTAAATGTCTAAATAAAATGAGATAAAGTATAAACCCGGAGAGCGAAATGCAAGAAAGGCCATTGCAAAAGCGCCCCTCACCTCCCGGACCGCTTCCCCTGAGCTGAGCTGCTACCTAACAAGAACTTCCACACCACTTGCCCACCCTCTCTCTCTCTCTCTCTCTCTCTCTCTCTTTTCTCTCTGGATTCTGCCGGCTCTCCCTCGAGCTCATCGAATCCTACATGGAGAACGCCGAGGGACCTTCCCCGGACTCCGGCAATCATGCGGTGAGATTCATCGGCCCTCCTTTGCCCTACTCCCCTGAGATTTCCCCCCCTCCATTTCTCGTACAGTTTTTGGCTCATGCTTCTGCCAATTCCTTGCTTCGCGTGCGAAGACTACGCGGCACCGATTCCCACCTACTTGTTCTCATCCGCTTGGATTTAAATTGGAGCTTCAATTTTTACAGCTAAAACTCCAAAGATGCGACCTTTGCTGGTGAATTGTGGCCGAGCTGGCGAATCTTTGTTCTGCTATTTTGCGCTTCGTTTTTTCCCCCCTTCTTCTATTTCTCTTTTTTGGCAAACTAGATTAGGACCGGAAGATCGAATATTTCCTGCTTTGCTTCATCAGGCAGTGTTCCCTCGGCAGTGACTAATTGCTCTTGTTTGCCTAACTTGACTTCCTGCCACTGTGTCACATGAGCTAAAATTGGACTATATTCTATTTTGAGGCCCTTTACCTTTCTGACGAAACTGCTGTAGTGTATCACTTTTCTAAATTTCCATGTACCAAGTAACTCTGTGATTATGTCCACCACAAGTATAGTTGTAGAATTCAATTGCGTGCATGTTTAGCTCAACATGTTCTGACTAATGTAATACCAGAAATTCAAAAAAAAAAAAACTAATGTAATACCAGGCCAGATTCAGCATCTGACCGCGTGAATTCTCTAGATTACTCCTTAAAAACTAGCATTTTAAATTTACGATATTTCCATGTGGTTGTGCCGTTGTCAAGCAATAGGAATTAGGGATACCAATAGAAGATTTAATGGCCATGTTTCAGTTGAGAATGAGAGGAGTGATATGAGCTCGATGAGGTGTCATGGGTAAATGAAGCCCCTCTTTCATGGAAGTAATGGGGACTCCTCTTCTTTTCGTCTCACTCATTTACCAAGCTTTGTCTGGCTTATTTGACCATGGTTGCTGGATGTATTGTCTACTTGATTGTGTAGGCACTGGTTCAGGATGGCAATGCCCAAACTACACCTGGGCATAATTCGCGAAGGCCAAACCTTTCTTTGCAAATACCAGCTAGGACCTTGGATACCAGTATACCGACTTCGACAAGAGTTACTATATCCTCCAGCCCCAGTTCAACGAGAGTGGGTTTGCCACCGAGACCTAATTCAACGAGAACAAAATCATCTATCAAGAACATCAATCCTCAGAATAGTTTCAGAGCAAGGAGTTCAGCCCAGGAAGGTGATCGAGTGGTCCTTCTAAATCCTGGGACGTCATCTGAAGGGCAGCAGGATAACCCAACCACAGCAAGATCGTTTTCTTTTAGAAAGGTCATTAACTCATTATCGGCAAAAAGGACTCATTCTCTTCCAGTAACGCCTGTAGGAACTACTGACAAGGCTGCATCTCCTGCAAATCAATTAGATACCCTGCCAACTACATCTGTAAGTACATATATTTTTCTGATAAGCTGTGCCCATAAATAGTCTACTACTAGTGCATTAAGATGTTTTTTTACACTACTAACAGAATGAAGGAGTTGAAGCAAAAATTAGGCGCTCGCTTTCAGTACCAGGAAATCGCAAAAACAGAAGTTTGAGGAGGGCAGATTCAATAGGTGTCATCCGTGTGATACCAACAACCCCACGACCTGTGCCAGTTGATGCAACCACATCGAACGATGTAATTGAAGAAACAATTGATGGTATAAACTCTTACAATCCTCTACTATGATAACTACATAAATTGAATCTTGCTTCAAAAAAGCACCATGTGCTCATCTGAGTACATTGTTGAGTTCTTTATAGTCCCTGAAGATGGAGGTGAAGATATTCCTGAAGAAGAGGCAGTCTGCAGAATTTGTTTTGTTGAGCTCAACGAAGGAGGGGAAACACTTAAAATGGAGTGCAGCTGCAAAGGAGAACTTGCCCTTGCACACCAAGATTGTGCTGTCAAATGGTTTAGCATCAAGGGAAACAAGATATGTGATGTCTGCAAACAAGAAGTTCAGAATCTGCCAGTGACGTTACTGAGAATACCAACTCAAACTGCAAACAGGCGGGTAGCAAATGCTGCTCAGCAGAGAGCAGCTCAACAATACAGGTAAGATTAGCTTTGTCCAAAAAATAAAATAAGTCAAAGATAGTTGAGAGAGAGGGAGACGGAGAGGGTTCTATCATGCTACATTGATGGACCTATGATGTTTTTACTGCTATCATAATATGGAGATACAACTGTACAATTTGACTTCAGTTCCTAACAGATTTTGGCAGGACATTCCAATTCTGGTGATGGTTAGCATGCTTGCGTACTTCTGTTTCTTGGAACAACTTCTGGTTTGTGTCCCTTGCTTACTTCATTTACTAGTGCATTTGAATGTTCAACTGTACTTCTCTTTCCGTTTCTTTTGTAACATTGTCTTTCATTGGAACAGGTTACTGATTTGCAGTCACGTGCACTGGCAATTTCATTGCCTTTCTCATGTGTGTTAGGCCTCCTATCTTCAATGATAGCATCAACTATGGGTGATCAATTGTACCCTCATCATTTACCTTTCATGCTGTTATAATAAGCACTTGCAGTGTAAAAAAAAACTAGTTATTTTATAGAGAAAGGTAGAAGTCATTTCAGTGTTTAGTAAGAGATTAGAGACTTAAGGTATAGTACTTCACCATTATCTGCCCCCATCTGTAACAAGTGCTAAGGAAACAGCGTACTTGATTTAAGTATTTGTGCAGATAACTAAAACTAAATTGCACCTGTTTTTTTTCTCTTAGGGTTGAATTTATGTTATTTGGTGAACTTCTCTTGTTACTTTAAAAGTGTAAAACCCATATTTTCTTTGCTCCAACAGTGTCGAAGAGCTATCTATGGGCCTATGCTTCATTCCAGTTTGCTATCGTTATCCTGTTTGCTCATATCTTCTACAATGTGGTACGAAACTCCTCTTGGGTGACATCTATTGCAGATAAGTATTTGTGTGATGCTGACTATTGACTTGTGATCACATGCAGTTGAGAGTGCATCCAGTCCTTGCAGTCTTACTCTCCTCATTCACTGGGTTCGGTATTGCTATTAGTACGAACTCTCTGCTAGTAGAGTATTTGAGGTGGAGAGCTAGGAGGAATCACCGTTTAGCTCAGCAGGCTGCCAATGCTGCACAGCATCAAGAATCTGAGAATGATGGTGCAAATGACAACAATGGTGCTCGGCAGCAAGGGCACGATGCAAATTCTGGGAACAATGCTGTATGATGATTCAGGTTTGTCAGCAGCAAATTTAAGTAGTGGTTTCTCTTCTTTTTTCTCGAGCAGTGCAAAAATTCCCATGATCTGTGCGAATGCATGCTAATATGCTCACCTCCTATCTTAATGTTATCTTTTTGCAGATTATGAAATGTTATGGGTGTGAACAGCTGTCTGTACAGTAAGTTTAGCTCATTCAACTCGGCACCAGTCACAAGAAGCTGAAACCTGGAAAAACATATATCTTCATATGCCACGTGGAGGGTGCTCACGGATATAGTTATTATACATCACGCAGAGATGAACCAAAACATGATATGTTTGTGTATTATTAGTCTACTAGTAGTTTGACACCAAATGTATGGGTTATTCATTTTAAGGTTAATAGATCTGATATTACAGAAGTAGTGTACATCGCTAAGCGTGTGCAGCATATAGTTGGGACTTGAGAGCATATCCCCATATATAGAATTATAGATATACGTAAATAAATGAAGTGTAGCTTTCTAGTATTGAGGTTTGCTAGTCAGCACGGAAGAAATATTCAGATTGAATTGTGATACAACTGTCTCAACTGAGAACCACAGAATTGATGCAATGCGAGCGATTGAAATACACTAGTGATGTTGGTTCCCTAGAAGATGCTTGTTCTGAAGGTTCTATTAGTAAAGCCATCTACTGGCAACATGTATGAATTTGGCAGACACTTGAACTTCTTCCAGCACAGATCTTACAAGGCACTTTGTTCAGCAGACCAGATGAGAAGTATTATCGCTTATCAATGACAGTAATAAGCTCATTTGATTTATTTTATCCAAATCTCAGATTTGTAAGGATCAAATTGCCCAAACTCCAAACTTTTTCCTTCAATGTTTTGAGAGTTCTAATAAATTCAGCGAGATCAGATAAACATTATTATAGCATGCAGTACATCTTGCTCTAGGAAATAAATTTGCAACTGATAGAATCAACTGCAGAAAAATCCGATCCCTTCTAATTGGATAACGAAGTGGAGTGGTTGTGGATAACCTACTGATTGCAAAAGGCTTTCTTGATTTTTTTTATAAAGCTTCCCAATTGCGTGTGTTAGTGTGCTACGGATGCTGAAACTGCTCAACGACAACAGTTAGTACTACCTCCACAAACTGAGCATCGGTTACCCCATTCCATCGTCCTCTTCGGTGGCGCCGGCGCCCACGCCACCGAACCCTCTTCCAGCTTCCTTCCACCCAAGCACGCCAGCCACCCATAGCCCATCGTCGCCGTAGTCCTCCTCCCCCCCCCCCCCCCCCCGTTGTACTGAGATTGGATTGGATCAGAGTGGACTGTGTCGGGTACTCGGGTTGGGTCCAGTCCTTTCGCTGGTAACGAAACTTGCTTGGATGGATTGGTTTAACTTGTTGCCAGCAATCAAATTCATTTCCCCACTCCTTTCTCTGCGTCAGTAGGTTGCGGTTGCGGAATCCTCTCCTGCGCGGCACACACTGAGTCCTATCCGCCCCTGTTGCAGTTTTGCGGAAGGCAATGGTGGGGTTCGGATGGAGAGTCGGCTCAAAGTTGCAGAGATGGGGCTCGAGCTGCCTCCGGGGCTTCTCTTCTGCTGCAGTTCCGTCTCAGCTGGAGGTGACTATCCATCTATGCTATCTTGAATTCTTTCTAGCAGCAACCAGCATCCACGAATCATGATGTCTAGATGGTTTTTTCTGGCTGCACAGACTACTTCTACTACAATTGCAACGTCTACCATGACTTAACTAAAAAAGGAAGAAGCTTGGACATTTTTTTCTGACTCAATTTACCTAGTCCTTGTTTAAGGTAGACATGGACACGGCGAGCTGCATTGCTGGCTTTCATGAGTTGCTGGTGCTTTTCAGAATGTTGGATTCATCGGACTTGGAAACATGGGCTCCCATATGGCAAGGAATTTGATCACGGCTGGATATAAAGTGACTGTTCATGATATGTAAGTTCCTGCCTATCCTTACATATACTGTTCATGATATGGGTCACAGAGTTCATTGTTTTTTTTTTCTTCTGGTTCTTATTCGATAACATTGAATCTATCTATCAGAAATGAAAATTCCATGAAGAAATTCTCAGACGATGGAATCCCCACAAAACAATCTCCACTTGAAGTATCAGAGTCGAGTGATGTCATAATTACCATGCTTCCTTCATCTACTCATGTAAGTAGATTGTTTCTGTAACTCCCATTCTTGTCAATTCAATTCTTGATCCACCATTTGGATCATGACATCAGAAGTAGACGGTAATTATCCTTCTGTGTAGCATGTTCTATATCCAACCATCTTTACAAATATATAGCTTGTTTCCTGGAACTTTGATTTAGGATATTCAGAGATGCTTTTCAGGTTTTAGATGTATACAATGGACCCAATGGTTTACTTTGCGGGGGCGAACGCCTGGGACCATGGTTATATGTAGATTCATCAACAGTTGATCCACAAACATCAAGAAAGATATCGACAGACATCTCAAGATGCCATTTAAAAGAAAAGAAAGGTTAAGTTCCACCATATAACATTGGAGCCATAATCTACTATTTGCAATTGTCAATTAAAAACTTCAACTGAGTTTAAATGAATGCTGCAAAATTAATTATTTCTGTTACTGGCATCAATTAATACTATGTTCAGGTTACGCTGAAAGCCCTATGATTCTGGATGCTCCGGTGTCCGGAGGTGTTCCTGCTGCAGAAGCTGGCAAGCTAACTTTCATGGTATTATTCTTGGTTCTCGTCATAACTCTAGCTGTTCGGTCAGACTAAAAAACTATTACATTAATATAGAAGAAATTGATCTTTATTTTTTTTGTTTCAAGCAATGATATACAGGTGGGTGGTCTTGAGGAAGCATATTTAGCAGCCAAGCCCTTACTTCTCGCAATGGGGAAAAAGGCAATCTACTGTGGTGGGGCTGGAAATGGCTCGGCAAGTTTTATTAACCTTCATTCTTCACCAAAAAAAATTGTGTGACGATGATTCTGACTCACTCTTGATATTGGGTATTTAAGGCTGCAAAGATATGTAACAACATGGCAATGGCAATCAGCATGCTTGGGGTCTCCGAGGCCTTGGCTCTTGGTCAGAACCTTGGGATCAAAGCAACCACTCTTACAGACATTTTCAACTGTTCAAGCGCTCGCTGCTGGAGTAGGTATTGTCTCTGCTCATCTTATTGCCAGTCTAAGCTGCTGTGACTTCAGAATTTGCTTCCTAAAGAATTGGAAGTGTAACAACCATGATTCAGTTGGGTGTCATGAACTATGGAGATTAAGTTTTTAGCTTTAGCTCGTATGTTGCATCATCTGAATTTTAAGTGGTTTTCTTTTCTGTTGATTTCAACAGTGATACATATAATCCAGTTCCTGGAGTTATGGAAGGTGTTCCATCATCAAGGAATTATAGCGGTGGTTTCACTTCCAAACTAACGGTACAGATTGACACAAATGTTTCCTCGATCAAATTCTACTGTAGAATATTAGGTAGATTACTTCACATTGATAAGGATGAGTTGATGTGTCTAAAAAGATACTCTTATGAATACAAGTGAGTTGCTTGGGAACAGTGTTTACTAGTAGTATTTAATAGCTTGTACTAATAAGTTAGCTTGTGTGGAGTATAGTATCAGATTAAACTTTAACCATGGTTTACATCCCTCTGCTGCAGGCTAAAGATTTGGATTTGGCCATGGCTTGTGCATCTGGAGTCGGCTTCAAATGCCCCATGGGTTCCGAGGCACTTGAAATGTAATACATTTTCCCCCTCTTTTTCATTCTTTTCATGAGATAAGACTTGGTAGAAGATGTTACCCCCTCTCCACTGCTTTGCAACTAAGCTGGTGCTCTCTGCAGTTACCGAAAGCTGTGCGAGGATGGCTGTGAACTCAAAGACTTCTCGTGTGCATTCCGACATCACTATGCTGGCAAGGATGAAGAGTGATCTTGAAGTTACGCTGCAAATTTTCCTCCTTTGAAAATCAATAAAACAAATAAAGTTATTGGAATGCTTACAGTGTAAGCTGTGTAGCGTTATATCAGGAGGCAGAGACATGGTTGTTGAGCTGTAGTGATGATCTGATCACCTTTGTAAAACTGTTATTGGCTTGCTTCTAGGCAATCGGGCAATAGACTGTTCTGGGACAGATTCAACAACCATGAGCCAAGAACTGCCAATTTCCAGCATTTCCGTTTCTGTTGTTACCAACAAAATTGAGATGAGTTGATCTGAGCTACTCCATCCGTCCAGGAAAGAATGCAATATTTGCATAGTGTCATGGTTTTATATCTTAAATTTGATCAATTATAGATAAAAGAATATCAATATTTATGATATCAAATATATATCATTAGATTAATTACGAAATATATTTTTATAATAAATTATTTTGGAGACGTAAATGTAAATAGTATTTACTAAAAATTTGGTTCTAACATGAACTACTCTTCTTTCGACGGTAGAAATTTGGTTCAACATGAACTACTCTTCTTTTGACGGTAGGCAACCTGTTCGGTTGGCTGGTTTGTATCGTTGCTGGTTTGTGAAGAAGTACTGCTGGCTGGTTTATGTGAGAGAAAAATACTGTTCTAACTGGAAATTTACGATCGTTTACGACAAGCCACAGCCAAACGAACAGGCTGAGGTACTACATAGTTGCATTCTTCTTTTGATAGTATGCAACATGTAGATGTATTCTTTTCTGTACGGAGGGAGCATGTGCATCAGAATATCAGGCCATGTTTAGTTCCCCATTCCAAATTTTGACACTATGCAAAAAGAAGATTTCCCATCACATCAAACTTGCGGTATATGTATGGAGTACTAAATGTTGACGAAATTAAAAACTAATTGCTCAGTTTTGTTGTATTTTGCGAGACGAACGTTTTGAGCCTAATTAGTCAACGTTTAGACAATTATTAACAAATAAAAACAAAACGACATTGTACCTACAGTGTCGCTACAGTGTTTCAGCGGCGCAGAGTCGGGCGAACTAAACGCGGCCAAACATCCCGGCTCCCGTCGAGGTAAGAAGTGGAGCGTGTGTAGTAGACTTTGTTTAGATTGTAAGTTTTTTCATTTTCTCTCTTACATTAAATTTTTGAACATATGTATGGAGTATTAAATATAGATAAAAAAGTAATTAATTACACAGTTTATTGTAAATTACGAGACGAATCTTTTAAGCCTAGTTAGACCATGATTAAACAATAATTGTCAAATACAAACGAAAGTGCTACAGTACCCGATACTTATTTCTAAGACTCATCTAGACAAGGCCTAGTTGCAGTTTGTTGCGCGACGGCTCCAACGAAGAACTACTGCAGCAAGCGCCGGATTCCTAACACTGGCCTATTTGCAGTTTGTTGCGCGACGGCTCCAACGAAGAACCACTGCAGCAAGCGCCGGGCCGACGGCTGCGGCGGCCGCCGAGGGCGGTGGTGCGGGCGAATCTAAACCCAGCTATAACCAATAGTCCAATACACAACGGCACGAGTACTAGCCTACTCCTCCTAGTACTGGTAGGTCCCAGGAGAAAAAGAAGGGGCCTACTTGGAAAGGTGAACAGCCGCTCTCCCCGAGATCCAAACCCCCACACCCGCGCCGCCGGCGACGGAGGGAGGAGGCGATGCACGGCCGGCCGCGGCGCCCCGCCAAGCCTGAGGACGAGGAGGTGGCGTCAGCGAAAGCCGCCAAGCTCCGGGACCTCCAGGCCCAGGTCCTGCACAATCACCATGCCCGCACGTAAGCTGCCGCCCGCCCGTACTACACCCTCTCCCCTCTCCTTGCTCCGCCTAGCACTGGTCGATTCTGGCAACCTATAGGATTAGCATGATAGAGCTTCGGTTAGCTCTCATGGCTTGGCGAATTTTCCTGCGGAGGAAAGATGCAAATTTTATTGCTCCGTTCACGCTGTGTTGCCCTGCTTCTTTCTTGAAGCTATGAAGGCCCGCGGTTGCCTCATTGTTCAATTGGAGATCCTCATTACCTGGCCTGGTGCATATCATTGCAAATTATCGGTCGCTTAATCAGTCATAAAAAAAAGAAACATTGGATGTCATATCCCAGTTGCAATTTCACCTCTCTTTTCCTTGTCCGACAAAGTAAAAGATCCCAAATTCAATCTTCCAGAGTAGTGCTTAATAACACACTGGACTTATTTAAACAATGGCTGGGGCCTGTAGGTACACTAAGGAGGCAATTGGGCTGAGCTTCAAGCTGCTCGAGATAAATCCAGAGGCCTACACCGCATGGAACTACCGGAAGCTTGCGTTTCAGCACAATGTTTTGGAGCTTTCTGACCCGGAGGCCATCAAGTCTGCTGTTGATGATGAGCTGAAAGTGGTTAGTTCTCTGATCCATCAACACTCTTGTATCAATTAGAAGTAGAGCTTTTATGTTTTTGTGCTTTAGTCGTTCCTGGCACCCATTGCAATTGCCTACTTAGATGATGCTCAAATTTGGAATTTTCGAAGGTTGAGGTTGCTTTAAGGCAGAACCCAAAGTCCTATGGGGCTTGGTATCACCGGAAGTGGTTGCTAAGCCAAAAGCTAGCACCTGTGGATTTCAAACGTGAGTTTGGCCTCTTGGATAAACTGTTGAAGGTGGGCGCCAGGAATTTCCATGGATGGAATTACCGAAGGTAGGTTTCTGTTGTTGGAGATTACAGTCAAGATAGTCTGCTTGGATTGATTCCCCCTTTTTACAGGTTCCTTGCAAGATTCATGGGTGTGCCAGATGAGGATGAGCTAAAGTATACGATGGATAAAATCAGCGACAACTTTAGTAATTACTCAGCATGGCATAATCGTAGGTATACAATTGTTATTTATGGTCATTCTTTCTGTATAATATTGTTTATGGCGTTCTTTCTAAATGCTTACTCTGACTCTTTCATATGTCCATGTGGTGATGTTAGAATTTTTTTGTTCTAAAAAAAACTATACTTGGTGATGATGGATGATTAATGAAAACAAGTGTAATCAATAACAGTCATTTGAGTGAGAAATGTAGTCTGCTCCACCTTTAATTTTTGGCTATAGTGAAATAAGCACTAATTACTGGCAAACTTAGCTGCCACTTTATAGCAATGTGATTGCATTTCATATTTTCATATTAAACAGCAGATGAAAACGATGTGTTTAGTCTTTTGTAATTTGTACTGTAAATTGATATGCTGCTTTCTTCCTGTAATTGGCAAAGGATATTTCAATTGCCTTGTATGACCCTTTGGTCCTATTTGCCTCATTGTGTCGTATTGTGTTTACTTGTTGGTTTTGGTACCAATCTTGAAATAATATATTTGCTGCAATTTCATTCTCATTCACCTTTTTGGCAGTATACTTCTGTCCAACCTACTAATCCAGCAGAACAAAGGTTTTGAGTCAAAGCAGAAGATTTTTTCCGAGGAGTTTGAACTTGTTACTCAAGCTCTTTTTACGGATCCGAGTGACCAAAGTGGATGGTTCTATCACCTCTGGCTTTTAGCTCAAACGTCTAGTCCAGATAACCCACAGCTGATTGCTTCGTGGCCTTCTAGTGCTGCAAAGCTCACTTCCTCTTTGATCAAGGAAAAAGATGAGCAGCACACACTGTCATCTATCTGGTCAAGGGCTGTACCCATTGTTCTTTATTTTAATGAGCCTGTCAAAGGATTAAATCAATCAAGTGTGAACTTAAAGTCTGATTTGGAGTTTGATAAGGATATTCAATGGAGGCCCCTCACAATGGCAGACTCTGGGTATTCTAACTGTTGGGCGACATATCTCCAAATTACAAATGAATGTAGTAGCAGTTTGCAGGAATATTCTGTTGAAGTGAGCTTACCCTGCTCGGATGACATTGTGTCTAGAAGTGGCTCTAATTACAGTTGTCCTGTGCATTTTACATTTAACATTGAATTGATCAGCAACAACACATCCCAGGGTTTAGATCTATTTGACAAGCCAGTTGCCTGGAATTGCTCAGAATCATTCCCGTCTCATGGAAACCGCGATCCTATCCCTTTTGATCTGCTAAAGATCACTAGTGCTTTGGTAGAACAGGACACAAATTGGCATTTTGAAAGACTATCTGAGGAGATAGATCTTTTCAGAGAGTTACCTGATGACAATAGGTTAGGCTCTAAATTCATTCTGAAGCTGTTTTTTCATAATTATAACCTCATTCCCATAACATACTCTCTTTTCCAGCAACTTTGGGAAGTTGACATTAGCCCGGCTATTGCTTGCTTGTGCTGCTATAAAATCCCGTGGAAGATCTCTAACTGAAAGGAAGGGATACTGTGAAGAGGCACTGGGGCTCTTCACTGACTTGATTCACCTGGATCCATCTCATAAGCAGTACTATGAGGATGAACGGAGCTTAGTCCTGATGGATAAGGTAGCGTAAAGCATATTTGAAGGGACTTTGCTAAGGGATAATGCGCTGCTGTCTAACTTAACTTTTTCTTGCAGTTAACATGTGACATGGAGACTTTCATGAAGCACTGTTCAGTTCAGGTTCAACCAAATTCAGCTCCCCTGAATCATGTGCAACTTTGCAGATTGTCTTTAACACGCATTGGATTTGCTGAACGCCTGTTGTGGGTTCAAATGCTGGACCTAAGCCGTAATAGCCTTAGATCAGTCGAAGGTTAGCATTTGAATCATCTCTCTTATGTCCACTTCAAGAAAAGAAATTATGATATTTTAACAGTGTAACAAGGCCTGCGAATTAGCTTCTCAAATGCAGTTGGCCTCCAATAGCTTCTCAAATGCAGTTGCAGAACTGATAACTATATTAAACTAATTTCTATTTATGAGATAATTGGCTTAGTCATTTGCAAATGCCTGAAGGATAAGATTTGAGAAATGGTGGCTTTGGCATGCTAACTTTTTGTTCTTTTAAGGTTTGGAGGCTTTGCAGCACCTTGCGTTCTTGAACATCAGCAACAACCAGATCAGTAGTTTCACAGCACTTGAACCCCTTACGAAGATAATCTCATTGAAAGTTCTGGATTTATCCTTCAACAAAATTGGAGCTCATTCAATTGACACAACACGGTATATCTGCTCGTCTCCATTCTCACACAAAATCGAATCAAGTGAAGCTTTTGAAGAGTACCAGAAAGTAAATATCAACGTGGAGGAATACTGGGATGCTATACTGTTCTTCAGATCTCTGAAGTTGGCACAGCTTGATATCAAAGGAAATGCAGTTGCCAGCAAGGAGAACTTCAGAACTCTTGTCATGACGCACATTCATTGTCTAAAATGGTTTGATGGTGAAGATGTCAATTAATTGATGGCTTTCACTTAAGAGTTGTGCAAACTTGGGTAGAGTCATGGCTCACGCTGTAAACTAAATTTTGCTAGAAGCCATTGATTTGCTTCATATGTACTGCTATATTTGTTTAAGCGAATCTGAGACCCAAATATGATGTTACAGAGTTCTGAATTTCCAGGATTGAACTGTCATAGATCATACAATACAAGAAAGAAGATGTTATCTAATTGCATGTTGTTCTACTTTCAGAAATTTTCAAGTTCAAAATAGAATAGAGGTACACTGCTACCATTTACATTTTTGTAGTGAGCGTTGCTCTCTGGCTGAGGTTATCTGTCAATGATGTTGTAATTAAACTTCGGGAGTTTTAATGCAGTTATGTACTACTACAGATTTTCTGTCCCTCTTTACGAGGCTCTTGCTTCTAGTGTTGCAGTCCCAGATTTCACAAGTTCAACAATTTGTAATTTCTGTTGATATGCACTCTTCTGAACTCCTGTTTTTGTTGATAGCTGTAGCTCTGAAATTAATTAAAGACTATGGAAAATTAACTCTACATCATAATAGAAAATAGAAATGCTCATGTGTGAAGTACTTCACAGCTGCATCAAATCTTTCAATACCTGGCCCAATAGTTACCAAACGCACTGTGAAATGACCATGGTAAAAGTTTTCGAATAAACAATTTTCTTCAAAGATGTCAATGAGTACAACCAAAAAGACATGCAGGGCCTCTCTCAGATAACAGAATTGGGCAATTGGCTGCAAACTAAGTCTCAGCGAGACCTAAGAATGTTATAAAGGGTTCATCTATGCTCAATAGCTTAATAACAGAAGCACAATTCATTCCAAACACAGGAGCGACATCTTCTCTTCAACGGAGCTATCAACCTGGCAAGACGACCGGCAGGCGGCCGGGATGAGGATGAGCCCCAGGCAGCGCTGCTCCGTGGGAGTCGAGCAATGGCGGGCGGCGCTGCGGTACTCCACGGCGTCCTGGAGGATGATGTTGCCCTGCTTGTCGATGCAGTGGAACAGGCCGTGGAAGTAGCGGCCGTCGTTGACGCCGATGAGCATCCGCCGGAACAGCAGCTTCCGGAGCTTCGCGACGGCCGGCGAGCTGCTGCCAGCAGCGTCCACGGGCGCAGCGGAGCTGTTACAGTACGCGTCTCCGGAAACCGGGATCGCTTGGGATGGCCCTGGTGGTCCTCCTTCCATTGTGCCAAGAAGGATCCCCCCTCTGGTAGATGAGCATGGCATGTATAACAGGTTAAAGAAAAATTGGATATCTACTGCTGGACTCTGGTTCGCAGAATTAGTAGACAAGAGTTGATGCCTGGTTTACTTAAGAATCTCGATGGGAGGGGTGGATAATTTCTGCAGAAAATCTTGAAGTTGGTAGGTATGATGTTCTAATTGGGTCAGATCCGAATACAGATAGCTTACGCTAGGGTTTGGGGTGCTCGGTTTCGAACAGTAGGAAGGGAGGAGAAGGATCGGGAATACCTGTTGGTGCTCGTCGCCGGCGAAGACGGCGGAGGGCGGCGGCGCTCGCCCGGTCGGCGCCCGAGGAAAGAAAAGGCGAGAGAGAGAGAGAGAGAGAAGGGCCCACTAGAGCCTGGGTTGGACTTGGGCCATGTTTAGTTGCCCTAAATTCCAGAATTTGGCACTATGTAAAAAGAAGATTTCCCGTCACATCAAATTTACGGTACATGCATGGAGTACTATATATTGACGAAATCAAAACCTAATTGCACAGTTTGATTGTACTTTGCGAGACGAACGTTTTGAGTCTAATTAGTCAATAATTGGACAATTATTACCAAATAAAAACAAACAACACTGTAGCTACAGTGTCGCTACAGTCATTCGGGAGGCGCCGAATCTGGTGAACTAAACACGGCCTTGGATTATCCAAAGTCTCTTTGCATTCCTTGGACTATTTAACTGGACCTGCAGTCCAGACTTGAGTGGATAGTTGGTCGGGCCAAAATCCAAGACCCAATTTGGACATCAATAATGATACGCCCCCAGCGACGTTTCGAAATGCGTCGTCACCGCCAACCCCATCTGTCCTCTGTGTTGTCACCGCGCCCAAGTCCGATCTTTGCATGCCGCCGCCTTCGCCTCCACCCGTCCCCTTTGCGTCGTCGCGCCCGCTCCACCTTGCCCTCTACGCATCGACGCCCAACTCCGTGCAATGTCGCCTTCTACGTGCCGCCGAGCTCCGCGTTGTCGGCGAGCTCTATGTTACCGAGATCCACGCCACGGGCAAGCTCCATGTACCGCCATCGAGCTCTGCGTGCCGATGAGCTTCTGTTTGCCATGTTGATCTGAAAAGCCTAGTTGCAAACCCATGTTTTGAATGTTTTATATGTTTTGGGCATATGTTGCAGGTGCTTCAGGCGTATGTTGCAGGTGTTGTATTGCAAGGAGATGTTGCTCTAAAAACCGTTTCAATTGTTTCAAGTGTTTCGAGAGCATGTTGCAGGAGCTTCAGGCATATGTTGCAGGTGCTTCAGCGCGTATGTTGCAAGTGTTTGTGTTTACGGATGTTGCAACAGCGATGTTATATATGTTTCGACAATAATCTGGGCATGTTTCAGTAGTACATCGCCGATGTTGCAGCAACATTATTATACATGTTTCAATAGTAATCCGAACATGTTTCATCAGTACATCGTCGATGTTGCAGCGGTGGGCCCCAAGGGAGTCCGTGCGGAAGCCAACATCCTCTGCGCGCCGCTGCCCTCACCCGTCCTCTGCGTCATCGCCGCGCTCCCACCCCGCCCTTTGCGCGCTGCTGCCGCCCTCCCCCTCCCGTTCTCTGCGTTGTCGCCGCGTCCCATGCTGCCCTATGCGAGTCGTCGCCCGGCTCCGTGTGGCGTCGCCTTCTGCGCAATGCTGAGCTCCGCGTCGTCGGCGAGATCAGCGCTCGGACGCTCTGTCCCGAAACATGCGTGCTCCTGTCCTCTACGCACCGATGTCGTGTCCCACCTATACTCTGCGTCGTCGCCGGCCCCAGTGGGAAATAGAGGAGCCGCGGGGTGTCCGGACGAGGGCGTTTGTATGGATGTTCGGATGCTTTTTTTTTTGAAACGAACAGGATGTTCGGATGCTAGTCGTTCCGTTTGGACATGTTGAGTTGTAGACAGAAACAAAGACGAATGGGCAAGGGAGTCACGTCGTGCAAGTTGTGCTTGGCATTGCTGCCATGGAGAAGGACCGGAGCAGGCCGAAGTGCCTCAGCTCGTACCAACGGAGGAAGAAGGTCGGGGGAAAACTATCTAGAGCTAGCATGAGCACCCCGACCATTGGGTTTGTGTCGCTCGGTTGAAAAAAAGTACGAAAACGTCTAGTCCCTCCTCTCATCCAGAATCATAGCTAAAAGATCATTTATTTTGAAATGGAATAAGTATAACAAGTTCTAACTCAAAGTCTCATGTTTTAGCGTGACAAGTGTACATGAATGCAGAAATGATATCAATATATATTGAAATACGATGAAAGATAAATGAATTATATTTACAACATTGGTATGTACAAAATCATAAAGATGGGGCATAAATAAGATGAAATTTTTGAAATTCCAGTAGACGTACCTCATTCTAACCCTTAGGACTTGCCTAACGCTACAGCATGGTGTGCTGCCCCAACATACACGCCTGCACTAGATGTCCATGTCACAGCTACTTGCAGCCTTGCAGTGTGATAGAGGATCCTGCAGAAGAGTCGACGGCCTCGTACGAGGCTGTGTTTAGTTCAAGAAATTTGAAAATTTGGCTACGGGAGCACTTTCGTTTTTATTTGACAATTAGTGTTTAATCATAGACTAATTAGGGTCAAAACGTTCGTCTCGCGATTTCCAACCAAACTGTGCAATTAGTTTTTTTCGTCTACATTTAATGCTCCATGCACGTATCGCAAGATTCGATATGATGGCTACTGTAGCACTTTTTGGGAAACTTTTTTGGAACTAAACGCAGCCTGAGGAAAAAAAACGAAGTAGCTAGAGTATGCGTTGCGGCGATGGAGCATTAGGGCAGTCCCAATGAAAGAAACTAGTAGTTTCTATAACATAGGATACCGCACAAAAAAATACTGCTTTCCAACCCATGGTTTCTATAACATCATTCATACAAAGAGTAAATTAAATGCAGCACCAAAAATAGATAGATCAATTGTGACAACTATTTTTACGGCCCACATGTGTTCCGTCGACAACACACAATGACAAAGAAACAAATTTGGTCGATAGGTGCCAGCAAATCAACACAGCTGGCAAACATAAATCATATTTCTGCATTCTATCACTTTTCAGAACCAAATATCACCATACAGCAACCCATATTTCAGTCTCGAAAACCATACATTAATTAATAATAGCAATCCGGAGATAAAGATAACATGTAACATATATAGTTCGTACGGAAGTTCATCATATGCAAAATAAAATAATAAGGTGCCACGTCCATGTCAGGTAGGTTGCACATGCACTCCAAGATCCACCAGGTCGCAATGGACTCCAAATCTTCAGAAACCATCCCCCTTCGCAATGTACATATACATTAAGTACGTAGTTGATCATACGCGTACATACAATACCTGTACCTCACATCTTACGCATATACTGTATCGGGCGTGGCTGACAACTTGTCTGAGTTCTGAAGCTGTGCAAGCGAAGTTTCAAGAAGAGAGACAGGATGGATATTCTCTCTGTGTGCTCCACGCGAGCGGCCATGTGGGTTCAGGAGGATGCCGCAGCAGATAGAATCCACCGCGCCACGCGGTGCCGCGTTCGCGTTCGCGTTCGTCGTTCTCGTTCGCTTCTTGGCCGTGAATGCCGGTGCCCCGGTGCCGGACTCGGACGGCGAGATGGCCGCGGACGCCGGGGATACGAGGCGGGAGCCGGCGGGAGGTCCAGCCGCATGACGCGATGCGGCCGGGACTGCTTGCTACGCGCCTTGCCTGCGAGAGCGGAACAAGTCCGCCGGCACGGAGCGAGCGCGCGAGGAGAGGATCCGGGCGGAGCAACCGATCCGGGGTGAGAGAGGGGAAGACACGACCTGGGTCTCCCCAACGCGATTTTCCCCGTTTCTTAGTGTCTCGTTCCGCGCGTCGACTCCGTTTCTCCTCCAGGAAACGGTTTCTCTCTTTTTCTCTCTCTCCTCAATTAATCTCTTGACACATCAGCAAAATATTTATGAAACAGCCTAATTAATACATATAGAAACCACTATAAATGTACCATTGAGAGTGCCTTTAGCCTGTGGAGCAGAGAAACGCAGATAAAGTGCCTTTGGGACAGAGTTAGGGGCACATGGAGCAAAAAGAGGGAAGATGGCGCTGTGTGCTTCGGTCGGAGAAAACGTTGGCTTCGGTAGCACCTTTCACGCATCTTTTTACTGTAGCCGTTGATGCTATATGCCCGCGTTGCTGCTGCCCTTAGGCAACCGACTAAGGTAAGGTTCGTTTATCTTATAATTCGTCTTTTTTAGCTTGTTTTTTTAGGTAGAATAGTGTTTTTTCTCACAGCAAATCAACCGGAACAGTATTTTTGTTTGTTTTTTCAGCGAAGCGAACAAGGCTTAAGAGTTTGAATCCTAGAAAGATACATCAATACATATTTATTTCCACATCATTCACAAAAAAAAATTCAGAAATGCTGTACAACACACACGTGTGTTTTAGCACGAAAAAACATATGAATTTTTTGCACAAAGAAACACACGGCGAGCGCACGCGGCAGCGCAGCACCAGCAGCACGCTTTCGCTTTCTGCGCCTCGACTGTCGTGTGGACAGGTGTCCTGAGCTACTTCTACGCCTCGACCTGTCGTGTGGGCAGGTGTCCTGAGCGGCAGCACCAAGTGGACTGTCTAGGGGGCCCACGGCGCGACGACCCATTACGTATGGGATGGAACCAACCACTGTATAATTTGCCTTTTCATAGAAAAAAATTTGTTTTCTGTGATATGTGATCTATGATCTGTGGATCTGTGATCTTGTGATTGTCTGAAGGTAGAAAAAGGCTAGAGGTAGAATAAAAGTGGAGGCTGTTGGATCTTAATCTTATGGTGTAAAAAAATTCATGTGTTGGAATTGCATAAAATACATGGTTGTGCGGTAGACAGACTCGAAAAATTATTTCCATGTATAAAGCTATGTAGTCATAACTTTATTATGAAAGTTGTTAAGATCATAATTTTGAATCGGGTCATATTCATTTTATTGTTTGCAAGAAAAAATTGAATTGAATAAGATAAATAGTTAAACATGATATCGAAAAGTAAAAAATATCATCTATTTTAGAACGGATGGAACATTGTTCTAAGTAAACGAAAGATCATTATCTACGATGACTTTCAATATGAGCCAACATTTATTTATTTTCTCTCAAGTGGTCACATCAAGATAATTAAAGACCGAGTACATAAAAAATAAAAACCCAACTTGCTGCTTGTTTTGCTCCACACTCACCTCACAAGAACAACTCCGATTGGCTTGGTTCTTTCCTCGGCGCTTGTTTAGATCCACTAAAAGTTACTCTCTTCGAGTCTCTTCGGCTGGCTGAAAAAACGGCAGATGCTAATGCTGATTTGTTTTGAAAGAAAAACACTATTATTTCGCTGAAACGGTACGGCTAATAAGTTCAAGTGAACCAGGCCGATCATATCTAATTATGAGATATTTTATTTTTTAATGTTGTTTCTGTTATGCATTTATATATACAATATGTCTAAATATATAATAAAAATAATATATATCAAGAAAAGTCAAAACATTATAATTTGGAACGGAGGAAGTGGCAACTAAATTAATACTAGTGGATCTAAATGTACTTGTTAATTATTAGCTGGAGGGATGCTAACTATTAGTTCCATTAACTTGGTTTGAAGTTGCTAATATATATTAATATAGTTTATGGCCCCGTTTGGATCAATTTCAAATTCTTAAAACCAGTTTTTGCCTCTAGTTTCTAAAATATGGATTCTAAGCAAAAACTAGTCGGAATGTTTGGATCCTCAACCTTTTAAGAATATGTCTTTATTTATTGCTCTATAGGTCATAATAAATTGGCAAAGTCTGGGTATCAAAAGCTTTCTGATTTTTAAGAATCTGGCAAAAACTTACCACAAAAAAAAGTCCTATTTTAATCTCACTCAGTTTCCAAAAGCCATATTCTTAGAAACTGATAAAAACAAGAGATCCAAACAGAGGCTATTATCTACCTTGAACTTAGTGTCCAACCATCTATTAAATAGAGGATCCAAACAGAGGCTATTATCTAAGCACGAGCCAATTTCGAAAATTGAGTTGACTTTTTTCTCTGTATCTTAAAGTTGCTAATCGTTGATCTAATTCATGAATCTGCCATGGTGAAGGGTCGAGATGGCGACTAGAGGGGGATGAATAGTATTTTCTAAAACTTAATCGCGTCGGCTAACCGATACAAATACAGAATTAAAACTATCGGTCTAGCCAAGACTATATCCCACTATATATGTTCACTAGCACCTTGCAAAGATAACAATTATGCAACAAAGGTGCCGGGCTAGTTAGAGCTCTGCTAAACAATTCTAAGAGCAAGGTTACACAAACCTATGCCACTAGTATTTTAAGCAATAAGAGAGCTCCTACACATGCTAGTAAGCAAAAGCACAAAGCTAACGATACTCACTAGCAATGCTCAATAACAAGGCAATCAATGCCTAATTAGAGAGCGCAAATACTTAGCTACACAAACTAAGCAATATGACTAACAAGGTTACTAAAACCAAATTAGCCACGCAAGGGAAATACTTCTATGCTACACAAGCAAGAAGGTAATTAACAAGCTACACAAGCTATCTAATTACAAGAGCAACTATACAAGCTTAATATGTATAAAAGTAATGGCAAGCTTGTGTAATGGGGATGCAAACCAACGGGAAGAACAAGGTTGACACGATGATTTTTCTCCCGAGGTTCACGTGTTTGCCAACACGCTAGTCCCCGTTGTGTCGACCGCTCACTTGGTGGTTCGGCGGCTAATTAGCATCACCCGCTAAGCCCTCACGTCGGACGCCGCAAGAACCTACCCCTTGAGTGAGGGTAGCTCAATGACACGCTTTACTAAAGTTGCTCTTCGCGACTCCCATGGGGCGAGCACAAGTGCCCCTCACAAGCACTTCTCCGGAGCGCCGCACAAGCTTCTTGCGCGCTTCGACGGAGACCACCACCAAGCCGTCTAGGAGGTGGCAACCTCCAAGAGTAACAAGCACCACCGGCTTGCAACTCGATCACCTAGTGCCACTCGATGCAACCTCACGATGCAATCGCACTAGAATCGCTCACTCACACAATCGGATGATCGCTATCAAGTATGTGTGAGATGGAGGGCTCCTAAGCACTCTCAAGCATGGACACAAAGTCCCTCAAGGTGCTCCACAGCAGCCATGGCCAAAGGCCACTTCTATTTATAGCCCCAAGGGCTAAACTAGCCGTTACCCCTTCACTAGGCAACGGTCGGGCCGATCGGACGCTCCGGTCGTGTTGACCAGACGCTGGACCTCAGCGTCCGGTCGTCCGCAGACAGCCACGTGTCCCGGTTCCAACGGTCACTTGACTTGACGCAGTAGCTTTCAACTGACCGGACGCTGAACCTCCAGCGTCCGGCCGTTTCCAGTAAGATACCGACCTCGACCGGACGCGTCCGGTCACACTTGATCGGACGCAGCCAGCGTCCGGTCACACTCCAGCTTCTGCGTCATCGTACGTCAGCCTGACCGGACGCAGCCTGCCAGCGTCCGGTGCATTCAGATTCAGCGTCCGGTCAGTTGACCGATGCCAGTATCTTCGCGACCAACTCGTTTTCACTTCTAACTTCTTCACCCTTGCTCCAATGAGCTAACCACCAAGAATTTGCATCCGGCGCAATAGAAAATAGGCATTCCATTTTCCCGAAAACGCAATATAAAAATTATCTTCATTTAATTTCAAAATAAATATGATTTTTCTAAGATATATGAATCATATCAAATCATATTTTTTTGCGAAATTAAATGAAGATAATTTTAATATAAAAATTATAGATCTCGACGAGATCTACAACTTTCTAGTTTTGAGTTTTTTCGTTTGAAGTCGTTAAGATGCTAAAAAAAATAATGACATATTTAGACTTAAGGGTATTTTCGACTTTCACACCTGCAGTTTAACGGCGTTAGAGCCCAAACTGACGGCAGTGGCATGGAAGACAAAAAAAAAAAAATTAGAGCAGTGGCGCTGAAGACCGCTAAACTATTTTAGAGACCACAAACCATTGTGATGTTTTTTTTTAAGGGTACGCAAGGAATTCCCCTTTTCTTATGTCTCTCTCTTTTAAACAATCGAAGGAAAAAAAAATCCCAAACCCTAACATCTCCCCATGGACGACGGCGACGGCGGACTGAGCTTCGACTTCGAGGGCGGGCTCGACTCCGTCCCGGCGGCCGGGGGCGGGGGGCCCGTGCCGTCCTCCACCGACCCTGGCGCGGGCGGAGGCGGAGGCGGCGATGGGCCGGGTATGCACGGGCGTGGCCGAGGTCGCGGGAGCTACCGCCAGACAGTGTGCCGGCACTGGCTTCGGGGCCTCTGCATGAAGGGCGAGGCGTGCGGGTTCCTGCACCAGTTCGACAAGGCCCGCATGCCTGTCTGCCGCTTCTTCCGCGACTTCGGCGAGTGCCGCGAGCCCGACTGCGCGTACAAGCACTCGTACGACGACGTCAAGGAGTGCAACATGTGAGATCTCTGATCCCAAACCGACTTGTTCGGGTTCCCGTGTTGATTTTAACGTCTGGGTGGGAAAGAGTGGCTTTTATAAGCTTGGTGGTGGCTGTGGTTGACGAAATTTGTTAACTCGTCGGCAATTTTTCTAAGTAATAAGATGCCCAATTCGTGTTGTTTGATGGGTGATTTGGGTTTGAGATTATAGCGATCACGAACCCTGGGTCAGTCTTAATCTTCGGTTGGTACATGTGGTTTGATTCAATTTTATAGAATTTAGCGACTTTGATAATTTCACTGAAAGAAGCTACAACTGACATGATATTCTGGGAATGCAATGTATTTGTTTGCTACAAAAATGGCCATACAACTATAACCTGTAAAACTCTGCTCAGGATTAGCTTTGTATTATCATTGTTCAAAGTTAAGAATGATTGCTTGCCATCTTTCGTCACATGTCGTTCCATACTTTGCAGGTACAAGATGGGGTTTTGTCCCAATGGTCCTAACTGCCGGTACAAGCATATCAAGCTACCTGGGCCACCGCCTTCTGTTGAGGAAGTTCTTCAGAAGATTTTGCAGATGCGCTCTTTCAACAGATATGGTCAGAATAGAAATAATAATTATAATCAGCAGGGGGAGAGACCTCAACATCCACAAGGTTCTGGGATGCCTAACCAAAATTCGGCAGAAAATGCTACTGCTGCGGCTCCACCAGCTGGCGGACAACAAGCACAAACGCTGAATCAACAGCCACCACAGCAGCAGCAGAAGCCTAATACAAATGACCAGGCCCAAGGTGTTTCAAATGGCCATCAGACCACTAGAATCGCCACACCCCTTCCACAAGGACCGTCTAGGTGTGTGTGGAGTTTCTAGTCATGTTGTAAAGCTTTTAGAACTGTGAAAACTGCATACATAGTTTAGTTTTAGTTGCAACAGCGTATCTCATACAACAACAACATAGCCTTTCAGTCCCAAGCAAGTTGGGGTAGGCTAGAGTTGAAACCCACCAAGAGCCCCAAGTCACGGTTGAGTACTGCTAAGCTACTACTCTGTTTGTATAGACGATTTTGTGATGGAAAGTTAAAGGAGCACATGAGATGGTGAACATCGCATGAATGGTTAATTTTGGAGACCTGTAGTCTGATCCAGGCCATATCATACACAGGGTATTAAGCACGCCTCTGCTGCCCGTGGAGACAATACTCAGGATTATTCAATATGCAGTTTACACTATACTCACTTTAACCTGAATTTTTACTTGTTTAGTGTTTTCAAATTTAGATGCCATTATATCGACACACTTCAGTTTTTAGTTATAGGAACTTGACCCTTTAGGTTTTCATACATCTTTAGTTCACTATTTTTTTATATATCTGGTTCATGCGCTGCAATACTTGGGAAATCAACATTTTCCGCTTCTTTTTGGGTTTCATGAGGAATCCCTTGAAAAAGAAGGGTTAGAATATCCCTTTTGTTTTACATAGTATTAAGATATTTGACTTGCTTGTTGAAATATATATGGAGCTTAGCAAGTTAGTTACTTAGTTTTATGAATAACAGTGCTATGGGTTCACCTTCTGTCAGGTTACTTGCTTACTTTTGTCAATTTTTTTTTTTACTTTCTGTACCTATCGCTATGGCCGAGTGAATTCAGTAATTTAGGCCATATTTTAGTAATACCATTACATATGCATATTCTGTCAGAAGTTCCATTTAATTGTTTAATGGTATCAGCTGTGCTGTACTATAATGGTTCTCTAATCCAATCTTGAGTTGGTAAATGTAAAACATCAGGTACTTCATTGTTAAAAGTTGCAATCGCGAGAATCTGGAAATATCAGTTCAGCAAGGAATTTGGGCCACACAGAGGAGTAACGAGGCTAAACTCAATGAAGCTTTTGAATCCACTGAGAATGTTATTTTGATATTCTCAATTAATAGAACTCGCAATTTCCAGGTATACTGAAGGTTCATATTTGCTGTGAATACTGTTGTATTTGCCTGTCTTTGATCTATTATTTGAAAATGCTATTTTCAATTGGTTCAGTTAAATTTATTTACTAGACTAAATGTTATGCTTTTCAAGGGGTGTGCAAAGATGACTTCCAGGATTGGTGGCTACATTGGTGGTGGAAATTGGAAATCCGCTCATGGAACAGCGCATTATGGTCGGAACTTCTCTATGCAGTGGCTTAAGGTGCAGTTTTCTTGCTGATTAACCCCTGTTTGTTTATCTCCACTTAGCTTAGCCCTTTCCAGATGATGGGATCTTTGACTTTTGAGCTGACAACTGATAATCATAGCTTATGCATTATGGGCGTGTTTTAGATGGCCCTGAGCTCAAACAGAGTGACCTTGTCATCAGGCGGTAGCCTCACCACAAGGGTAGGGTGAGGAGAAGATAGATTGACATGGATATTGATTTCACTTTTTTTTCGATTCCTCACAACCACATTACTCCTCTAAATGCCCATGTGGCATTGTGGCAAACAGATGGAAATTCCTAATGCAACTAATGACTGACAAACTGACCCATCACATAAGTTCATGCTGTTGCCACCCGGCTTGGGCGGGGAAGCCGTGCAGCTTGGCTGATGTGTTGCGTCTAGCCCTGGCCCATGACAGTATGGTTATAAATTCACGTTATAGTGCATGAAGACTTTTGTATGTTGTACTTTTGGTTTGGTTAGTAGCGGCGCAAATCTTCCTTTCTGTCCACATATTCATCTGTGCAACCCCGACCCTGTTCCCAAGGGAATCTGGACTTAATTCTCCTCTGGGCAAACCATCTAAAATAGCCAAGCTCAGGTTTACAAACATGCAAACATTGATAGAAAGTGAGACTGATATGTGGAATTGTGGTTAAGATGTGCTTTAGGCCCAGGCAATTTATTTAGAAGCTGAAACTATCGTATTAATGCCTTGAAGTGTCATTCCATTGGGTGCTGTTCTCCATATCAAAATTTGTGCCTGCTACTCATTCATTGTACAGATGAACTAGTCATTGGTAGCTTTAGTTCTTGTAAGCGTGTAGGTCAAAGGCCTTGTGTTTATGTTCTGTTTGTGTTTTTTATGAACTGGACATGATACAATTGAATATGGCTTATCACGTTTATATTGATAAATTCTTTTGAGTTAAATGCATGAGCGGCCCCTGAACTTGTCAAGGGCTGTCACTTAGGTCCACGAACTTTGAAAACACATTTCTAGGTCCCTAAACTTGTTAAGTGGTGCACAGCAATGGTCGGTATGGTCCAGAAATGGACCTGCTGTGCACTGTTTTACAAGTTTAGGGATGTGTGGTGCACCACTTAACAAGTTTAGAGACCCAAACGTTTTCAAAGTTCGTGGACCTAAGTGGCACCCCTCTGGGGCTGCTGATGCATTTAACTCAATCCTTTTTTTTGAACTGGACTATAAAATTGATGTTGAGTTTACAAGCATGGTTATATCATTCACCAAATCATTAATTGAAGTTATGGCTGATAAGAATTCTCATTGAATATTTCTTGCCATCTATTTTTGCATGAAAGCCTTAACCTGTTGTCTAATATCATCATTATGTCTATACTTACAACAGTTTTTGCGTTGCAGCTTTGTGAGTTGTCATTTCAGAAAACCCATCATCTCCGCAATCCATACAATGATAACCTCCCTGTTAAGGTATGTGGATCACCTTGTCTCAGGTGTTCAATGACCTTGGCTCCTTGACATATGACGCCTTATGTTTTTTATACGTATAAAATGGCAAAGTGTGGAAACTATTGGTTTAGCTTATACATATAGCACTATTTCACGGTCTGTCTTGTTTCATATTTTCTGATATATTTCCGTCTTGATTGTTCTTTATCACAATGTTGAATAAGCCATTTTCAAACCTGCCTCGAAAGACTGAGATGACTTTGCTTTAACTATAAACCATACATATGTTGTTCATCCTTATTGTCTAGATCTATATTTCACCAGAGATTATAATATTGTGTTATGTTTGTCTGGTTGATTAAACCTCTTGTACAGTTTGTATAATGATTAAAACACTAGCTGGAAAATTAATCTTGCCCGAAGGATGTTCTAAATTGATGTAGACCAGAAAGAAAAGTAACATCTAGTGGTACCCACACTGATGATTGACTAGATTGTCGAAATCATATACTTTTTTTTATATATCTACATTCTCAAAAAGTTTTCAGGATTTAATTGTTCAATTCACTTCTGATTAATGCAGATCAGCAGAGATTGCCAGGAACTAGAACCTTTCATTGGTGAACAGTTGGCTTCTCTGCTTTATCTGGAGCCAGACAGTGAACTTACGGTAGGTTATGCATTTATTGCCTATTTATCTTGTTTTAACATTGATGTGCCTGAACCGTGACTAGGGGCTCATGTTGGGTTTCAACTCTAGCCTACCTCAACTTGCTTGGGACTTTGGCTTTGTTGTTGTTGTATCTTGTTTTAACATTCCCGTTACCTTTCTGTTTTCGTACTAGCAGGCATATCAACCTAGTCCATTGCAACCACGACTGACACTATAGGATTTGCTGATTTGGTCTAGTCACATTTGAACACCATTTGCTGTGTTTCTTAACTCTAAACTAGTTTTATAAATGTCAAATCATGGTTGCAAATGACCATAATTTATGTGCATATAAGATTCATATAACAGGGTTGTGCTAGAAAGAGGTGGAAGATATCACTGAAATTTACAATATTTCTTTACACTAAAGGTTTATTCTAATGGAGATAATTGCTACTTCTTTTATAGATTGACTAAAATTTAATAATGGCACATTACATTCTCTTCATGGAATAAGCACTAACAATGCATATACACTCTTCTACAAGCAGTAGCACACAGCTCCACATGCTGGTCTGTGCTAGTGCTATTTTGCTTAAAGAGAAATAGCATGGTACATTTTTGTTGAAGCGCCTGGTTCACTTGTGTTTACTTGATATATATTATTTTAGTTACCATATGTTGCCTTTTTCTCTTTTTTTTTCACTTGTTTGATTTGAAGTGCCCATTACCTGTGTCTGATGTTTTTGAATATGGGGGTTCAGGCTATGCTAATTGCAGCAGAGGCCAAGCGAGAGGAGGAAAAAGCAAAGGGAGTCAGTGCTGATGAGGCAGCTGATAATCAAGATATTGTGTTGTTTGACGACAATGAAGAGGATGAGGAAGAGGAAAGCGAGGAGGAAGAAGAAGGCCACGGCCAAGAGTCTCAAGGGAGGGGAAGAGGAAGGGGGATGATGTGGCCGCCTCAAATGCCGATGATGCGTGGGCCAATGATGGCAGGGCGTGGCTTCCCTCCCAACATGATGGGTGATGGCTTTGGTTTCGGCGGTGGTTTCGGCATGCCTGATCCTTTTGGCATGCCACGCGGCTTCCCACCATTTGTTGGCCCAAGGTTCCCTGGGGACTTTGCTAGAGGCCCGATGCCCGGGATGGGCTTCCCCGGCAGGCCTCCTCAGCCTTTCCCTCTGGGTCTTGACATGATGATGGGCCCTGGCCGTGGTCCACTGATGGGAGGTATGGGAATGGGCGGGCCTGGACGGCCTAATCACCCCTTGGGTATGGCGCCCTTCATGCCCCCACCACCTCCAAATAACCGTGCTGCGAAGCGGGAACAGAGAAGGCCAGGGGGTGACCGTGGGGACAGGTTCGAAACAGCGTCATCAGACCAGGGCAGCAGGGGCCATGATAACACTGGAAACTCTGGAGCAGATGGAGCCAGAGCCCAGTCTGGGGACAGGTATGGTAGAAGTGCCCTTCGGGACGATGAAAGTGAGAGCGAAGAGGAGGCGGCTCCCAGGCGGTCAAGGAAACGATAGAAAAACCATAGAGCACCGAGTGCTGAGATTCATGTTGTTACTTGATATGAGAGAGGTATGATGTACTGGTGAAACAGAGCTGAGATAGACTAAAATAGATTGCCTCTCTTATTTTCTAAACTGAGATTAGAACTAAGATAGTGAAAAATGTGGATTATGTATAACTGCATATGCTGTGTGCAGTGACATTGGTAGTTGAATTTTGCTCAGGCGGAAAGGTGTAAGCACATTGTGGCAGGCTGAGATTATTCTAGTGGTGCATCACGACTCATGAGTTAGAAACTGGTAGAATAACATTGGCACGAACTATTTGTTCAGCTGTGCAGTTGTCCTGTGCTTATCATCACAACAATGTACACATGTACTGTACAACATGATGAGAATGGTTTATGGTCTTTTTCATATGAAAACAAATGTCATCAAAATACGCTGACAGCCTAGACCCAGATGGGGTCGCCGTAGCCTGCAGTACACATTTCCTTTTACTCTAATTCTCGCATCTTGTTTGGTTAGCACGAAGGTGCTACGTTTGAATTGTTTGGGTTTATATATGCTCCCCCTACCCTTGCCTTACGACTTCTGCAAGGTATCTACATACCTGTTTTCTTGCTTAGGCTTAAAAAGGTTTTTAGTTCACTTTAAATTACCAAACCGTCATGAGTTGCCAAAAAAAATAGCGGCGTAAAGTGACCACCTGGATTGCTGAGTTGCATATATGGGACTCACAAGATTAAAAAAGACCGGCCGATCATTCAACCCTGCTCGCATCCAGGCCTCCTTGGCCACTTGTTCATAGTCAAGTCAACCCTGCTCGCATTGCGTATGCACGTGTGGAAACATGCTCACTTTCACTTTCAGAGCTGTTCCAATTTTTTCTTTGTTTTGCATATCCTTCGCGGATTCATGCGCTCTAGCCTTTCCGACAGAGCTAAAACGGTCTGAAATGCTGACAGGAGCTTCATTCAGAGTTTTGGTTTGTACTCCTACAGTGCAATCTCAGGGGCAACAACGGTCTGAAACATGCCAGCCTCTGCGGCTCTGCCTGGTCCACAGTCTCGTGCCGGTTCCCGTCCACACTGGGCAACATATCTCCGGACTCCGGCTCCGGGGCAAGTTGCCATCGTGCCTTTTGCAATCGTCAACTATAGTGGCCACTGCTTACTTTCTTTCATTATCAGCTTTTATTTGCCTTGGTGACTCGTCAATGCACGCTACGCATATCTCCAATTTCCTCACGTCGTTTTGATCGGCATCGAGCCATCGACAACAAGGTCTTCTGACTTCTTTGTTCATCCATTTAGGATCCCTTCCTTTCCCTTGTGGTGAAACTGACCAAAAGTCTACTGAACTCGTTCAAAGTATATACGAGTCGTCTTCTTCCCACCAGCTGCCATTTGGAGGGACAGTGACGCTAATGTGCCAACTCTGTGTACATCAAATTGATCTAGTTTTCGTCTCTGGTCTTTGAAAATTTTGACTATAAATTGATCTAGCTGAATCTAGTGGGAAGTGCTACCTTTGAATATAATAAATAAGAGGTACCACGAGTTGCCTTCTGCTAAAACAAACACACCCTGCCCAGCCATCCCAGTCCTTGCTAAAACAAACAACCAAATTCAGAGCTCCATCAGCAGCAATGGCTCTACTCCGAGAGCCGCTCTTGCTCACCTTTGTCTTCCTTGCATGTTCTCCTGTCTCTGTGTCCACAAGCAGCAACATCACCGACCATGGCGCGCTCATGTCTTTCAAGTCACACGTAAGCATGGACGCGTCGGGAGCCCTGGTGCAATGGGGCAACCTGTCTGTTCCCATGTGCCAGTGGCCCGGTGTGGCATGCGGCTTGAAAGGAAGACGACTTGGCCGTGTGGTGGCGTTGAACCTCGCCGGGCTCATCCTTGCTGGCACCATCACCACGGCTTTGGGCAACCTAACCTACTTGAGGCAGCTCGACCTTTCGTCGAATCACTTCCATGGGATCCTGCCACCAGAGCTTGGTAATCTCCATGACCTTGAGACTCTTGTACTTAGTCAAAACTCTATCCAAGGATATATTCCACCATCACTTGCCAATTGCAGTCGTCTTGTCATCATCGCTCTTGATACTAATAAGTTACAGGGTGAACTACCAAGCGAGTTCTGCTCACTGCAAAATCTCAAGCAGCTCTACCTAGACGAAAATAGTCTTACAGGAAAAATCCCTTCTAGCATTGGAAGCATTGTGAGTCTGAAAGAGTTCGTCCTACAATATAACAACTTGACAGGAGAAATCCCAATAGAGATAGGTAGCATTGTCAATCTCACCCGTTTATCTCTAGGTGCCAATCAATTATCTGGAACAATCCCTGCTTCACTTGGAAACCTCTCGGCATTGACCATTCTTAGTCTTGCATTAAATCAACTAGAAGGAAGCATTCCACCAATGCAAGGCCTCTCGTCTCTTGGTGTTCTTGAGTTGGGAGCAAACAAGCTAGAAGGAACCATCCCTCCTTGGTTAGGAAACCTTTCTTCGCTAGTAATCATAGATCTCCAGGTTAACGGTTTCGTAGGTCAAATTCCAGAATCGCTAGGAAATCTTGAGCTTCTTACAGTTCTTTCTCTCACGGACAACAATCTTTCAGGTTCGATACCCCATTCCATTGGAAACCTCCATGCCCTCATCAGTCTTTATCTAAACAATAACGAGCTACAAGGATCATTGCCCCGTTCGATGTTCAACCTCTCTTCTCTTGAAGTTCTGGTTCTCGATTACAACAACTTGACTGGTGTTTTCCCACCTGATACGGGCAGCAAGCTATCCAAACTCAAACGATTTATGATATCAGACAATCAATTTCATGGCAACCTCCCGTCATCCATTTGCAATGCTTCCATGCTTCAAAATATTGAAATAGTGAGCACCTTCATGTCTGGAACAATTCCACAGTGCTTGGGAATTCACCAAATGAACCTGTCCGTAGTGTTGCTAGCAAAAAGTGAGTTTGAAGCAACAAATGATGCTGATTGGGGCTTCATGGCTAGTCTAACCAATTGTAGCAATATGAGAAAAATATCTTTGGATTCCAACAAACTCAAAGGCGTGCTACCAAAATCAATTGCTAATTTGTCGATAGGAATGGAATTGTTTAGCATAGAAGACAATAAGATAACTGGAACAATGCCGGGAGGAATAGGGAACCTTGTCAACCTAAAGACACTTGATATGGATAAAAATATTCTTCTAGGCGCCATTCCATCATCTCTCGGCAAACTCAAGAAGTTGGAAAGATTATCTATACCAAAAAACACTTTGTCAGGTCCCATCCCTGTTGCCCTAGGCAACCTAACTCAACTTACTAAACTTCTTCTTAGTGTTAATGACTTTAGTGGACCTATACCTTCAAGTCTCAAAAACTGCCCTTTAGAAGTTTTGGATCTCTCTCACAACAGCCTTTCCGGATCAATACCTAAAGAACTATTTTTCATATCAACGTTGTCATTTTCCATGAATCTTGCATATAATTCCTTATCAGGGACGTTGCCATCAGAAGTGGGCAACCTAAAAAATCTCAATGAGATTGACTTTTCTAATAATATGATTTCTAGTGAGATTCCAAACTCTATCAGTGAATGTCAAAGTCTGGTATATCTCAATTTATCTAGAAACATCCTTCAAGGGACAATTCCAGTATCACTAGGAACTCTAAGGGGCCTCTTCGCGCTTGATCTTTCCTACAATAATTTATCTGGGGCCATACCTGAGACCCTTGCCAGATTAATGGGTATTTCATCATTGAATCTCTCGTTCAACAAACTCCATGGTGGAGTTCCAACAGATGGGGTATTTGAGAATGCAACTATAATCTTAATCACTGGGAATGATGGCCTATGTGGTGGTATCCGTCAACTGAAATTACCACCCTGCTTGAACCACACCACCAGCAAAACACATCAGAAACTTGCCATGAAAGTTTCCATATGCAGTGCATGTGTTTTTGTCACACTAGTATTTGTACTATACGTACTCCATCAAAAGAGCCAGAAGACAAAAGCAATAAACATACAAAGGTCCACCTTGAGTGAACAATACGTGAGGATTTCCTTTCCTGAATTGTCCGATGCAACAAATGGTTTTGCATCTGAAAACCTCATTGGAGCAGGGAGCTTTGGATCAGTCTACAAAGGTAGAATGAGAGTAAATGGTCAGGATGCAGTTGTCGCAGTTAAGGTTTTCAACCTCTTGCAACGTGGTGCATCTCAAAGTTTTCTTGCAGAATGCAACACTTTGAGATGTGCTCGACACCGAAATCTTGTAAAGATATTAACCGTCTGCTCAAGTATTGATTTTCAAGGCCATGACTTCAAGGCCCTTATCTATGAGTTTCTACCAAATGGAAATTTGGACCAATGGGTACACCAACATATCATGGAAGAATATGGTGAACAGAAGTCACTAGAACTGATTGCAAGGCTACACATCGCAATTGATGTGGCATCCTCGCTTGATTATCTACACAAACATACACCAGTGCCAATTGTTCACTGTGATCTTAAGCCAAGCAATGTTCTCTTGGATTGTGACATGGTTGCTCACGTTGGTGATTTTGGGCTAGCACGGTTCTTGCATGAAGACAAAAATGAATCAAGTGGCTGGACATCAATGAGAGGATCAGTTGGTTATGCAGCTCCAGGTGTGCATCTAATCGCTCTCTTCTAATTAATCTACAATGTAGGCTAGAACTAAATTTAAGGTACTTTGGGTGTTTTACTTACTTAGATATGTAAATATAGCTAAACAGTAACTAAAATTTGAAGAATGTGAACGAGCTAAAATCTCTAAAATCTGTAGGGCGTGTTTGTTTCCGATTAAATCGGATCTGCAGCCACCCCACAGTGAAAATCAAAAAAATTCCACAAAACACCTTGCGGTATCGTTGATGCTTTTCACCGCGCAAGGCACAAAAAACCACAAGATTGAACTAGCGCTCCCATTTTCCATGCCGTGGGCTGGAGGCCGCGGTCGCGATACAGCAGCGCATAGCGCCACCGCAGTCCCAAACACGCCCACAGTTAGACACTAAAATAAATATGTACACTTAGTGGTCTAGAAATCATCTTTATACTAATGTTATTGTATGAACATATATCAAAATTTTCTCCATAAAAACAAATTCATTAAAATGGATTCATGTTTGGTTTCAGAGTATGGACTTGGCAATGAAGTCTCCACTCATGGTGATGTATACAGCTTCGGCATACTATTGCTGGAGATGATGACTGGAAAAAGACCAACAGACAATGAATTTGGAGGAGCCATCGGGCTTCGAAACTATGTTCAAATGGCACTACTAGACAAAGTCAGTGTTATTGTAGATCAACAGCTACTAATAGACACAAAAGATGATGAACCAATCAGCTCAAACTCCAGCAGTATGAGAAACGTGAGAATTGCCTGCATCACTTCAATTCTGCAGGTTGGGATTTGCTGTTCAGAGGAGGTGCCAACAGATCGCCCGTCAATCGGAGATGCTCTGAAAGAGTTGCAAGCAATTAGAGACAAGTTTTAGAATCACCTCTGCTTGAAGGGTCGTTGTCAGTTAGCTGAAGTGTGAAGGATTTCTTATGTGTTGTGTCGAATATATGGGCAGTGTGGTTAAAGCTAGGACAGGCGGCAAAGACAGTAGTGGCATGTTGAGATTTTAGAGCTGATAGTGTGCCACAGTTTCTTTTTGGACATTTTGGTGTATGTGTGAAAATTATACAATAACGTTGGCAAGAACTATCTGCTGTACAAGGACTGCGTCTTCACGAGACAAGTTTGGTTCATCATAAAGCAATGGCTAGGCCTTTCGGTGATTGACACTGTTGGGATGGCGGGATCCCTGCATACTTACTGGCGTAAGTGCAGAGCCAAAATTGACCAAGATTAGAGAAGGAGGTTTGATGGTACTATTATCTACTTTTGGTGGAATATATGGAAAGAATGGAACAGAAGACAGTTCCAGAACAAGTATCTACAGCCTAGTCAAGTGGCGGTGCTGTGCAAGGAAGAGCTAATGCAATATTTTTTTTTAGAAAGGACGGCAAAAGCTTGGCCGCAATTTTTATTAGAAGAAGAACAAAAAAAGATGACGACCCAGTTTATTGAGTGGAAACTAGGCCAAAAAACCACCGGACTAGAAATACAACGACCAACAACTCAAGCACGAAGACCGACTACTAAAACTTAACAAACCTCTAGTGCACGAAGCAACACTAAAAACAACTCAGTCGAAAACAAACAAAACCAAACTACCAGCTTCGCCTTCACTCACTCTAACACTGACTCTACTAACAACATGCACAAAACACACTTAGGAGAAAAAACATAGCACAACTTGAGACAAACTAAGGACCTCTGGTAACTAATGCTAAAAGAACAAGCTAACTGAATTTGACCGTAGAAGGCAGCACCCGCCAGCTACCCTTTGCTCTGAAGACACAACAACTAACCCACTAGCTTGTTTTCTCTAGACTGGAAGGGGAGCAACAGCTTAGCGCCTTAGCACATGATGCCTTCACCTTTTTGGAACGCCTAAAAGGAAAAAGAACTCAAGCCATTTGACCATCGCCAATAATCTGCTTCGAGTAGGTCTTTGTTGCCCTCTTCTTTTTTAGTTGTTGTCCATGCTCGACCAGTGCTTCGAGGGCTTCCATATTTTCCTTAATGAGCGAACGAACAAAGTGTTGTGCAAATTGTTCAAACTGAGCAGCAGCAGATGGTTCCAACTTAGGAGATAAATCACCAAGTTTCTTAAAAGCTCCTGCGCTACTTGAATTGTCCCTTTTTCAATTTTGCTTTTGGCTTTGTTAGCAAGTCTACTACTTTTGCGTTGAGGACTGGATTTGTTCCGCTTGCGAAAAGGAGTACGAGGTGACCGAGCAGGGAACCCCTCTTCAGGAACAAAGGAGGGTAGCTGGAGTTGACAAGATTGCATAGTGCTAGAGTTAAATGATAGAAATAATAGGACCTTAGCCGTAGATCTAGCGGGTACTACCTTTTCTATTCGGGATAAAAGATCCTAGAACATGAACAATGACGAGGAACTAGAGAGAGAGAGGGGGGTGCGGATGTGAGACGTTTTTGATGAATTTTGTTACATTTTGACGATTAAATCTCTGTCAAAACATAATAAAATTCATAAAAAATGCATCCGAAAATAATAAAACAAAAATGAAAAATGGTACTGTGCATTACAGCCCAGTGCGCGCGGCCCAGCACAGCTCCAGCGCAGCCCAGGTCCAACTCGCGCACGCACGCGCTCCCCGCGCCCAGGCCGCAACCTGGGCCTGGGCCAGGATTTCGACTTCCCGCCTGGGCCGTTTTTAGTCCAGTGAGCGGTGACCGTCGGATCTCATCCGACGGCTGCGCACGTGGATCGGAGATACAAATCCGGACACTGCGCTTCTTCCCCGAAAAACCCTAGCCATTCTCCTCTTTCCTTTCTCTTCCTCAGCGTCGCATACAGAGAAACGACGACGCGACGGCGGCCCGTGGCAGCCGGAGGAAGAAGGTGGCGGTGCAGCTGCGGGTCCCCTCGCCGGCGCGTGCGCTCACCCTAGGCTGAGCGCGCCGCCGTCGAGCGGCTTTGTGGCTGCGCCCTGGATCCCGAAACCCGCACATCGGCATCTCGATGGCGAGCAGCGGTTCGGCTACCCACGCAGCATGGATGGATCCAGCTCCTCCGCCAAGCCCTCCGACGGTCGGTGACGCAGTCCGATGGCGGCGAGGCAATGGAGCTTCCCGTCACTGGCTGCGCACCCTCTAGATCAGATTAGGGTTATGTTGGTAGGGCGACTGTGGCTGCTCATGGTGAACCTCATGAAGAGAGCCGCCGGCTCCCACCTCTCTTTATTGCACAGTGTGACAGGGGCCCACCAACCATGTAGGGTTGGACACCCCCAATCAGGGCGCGAGGTCAAAGCTCAACTCGGCCGTTGGGCCGAGCTGGAGAGATCACCACTAACATTAAAAACATCTGAGTCTTGAGCTTCCAAATTTAAACTAGGTTGTTGCTGAATCAATGGGGGAGATAGTGGTCTGGTGATTGATACAATGAAATCATCAATGCCAAGTGTTGGAGTCACATCTGACGAAGGGTATTTTTCTTTGATTGATTGAACCAAGCTGTCAGGTACCTCTATTTGTAGACTGCTTGGTGGCATAGATTGCACTGCAAGTCCACTCTTTAAAGTTTCACCATTGACTCCCGCTTCTGTTTCAAGGTTCCCTGGCCCAACTTGTTCAACAATCAGAGTCGGTGGTGTGGAGATGCCCGAAGTTGAAGATGTGGCGATGTGTTGTTCAGAGTGATTCATTTCCTGTACTTCATCATTGAGAATTGGCCACGATGAAAAACCTGAGCTGAGATTAGGTACAGTCTCATCCAGTGACGAATCAACAACAGTGATCAGGTTCAACTGGTCAACCTGCGATGGTGAGATCCACTCATGATCTATTGCCGCATTCAGCATCCCTAGGATCTTGTTTGTTGTGAATGAAGGTGGGGCGGTGGCATGAGGTGTGTGGATGAGTGACTTGTACTGCATGGGATCACAACTGAAAATACTTTGTTTTGGTACCTCGACACTAAACATGTTGCCCTTGATGAGTAAGTCACTATTGTCTAACACCGGCGTTATTTGTTCCTCACAAACTTGGGTAAGAGGTGTTGCAAATGTGACGTGCTTGATCTTTCTCGTGCTACAACCTTGAGAGCCTTCATGGGATGAAGCTGCAACAAAACCTCCTAAATTAGAGTACAAAAAAGGTGGGGAGCCCTCCTTGCTGCAATCTCCTCTGCGATGTGGAGAAGAGGATTCATGGTGCACCCTAGTGCGATCCCAACATGAGATGGCTTTGTGTCCCACCTTCAAGCATCGCCAACACCTCACTTGATACCTTGAACTAGAATAGTATGACCTTTTAAACTACGAACATGCATACGATCTATGGCCCTCGCCTAGGCAACGCTAGCAACGAGTTGGCCTTCTACAATCTGCAACTCTGTGGTTAGACGACAAGCAATTGAAGCATTTGCCTTCTACATGAATGAAGAACTTTGACTTCCTCTTAGCCTGTGCACTGGTCTGAAACTGTAAGCGATAGTATCCTGGGCTTGCTCTGTTCTCAAACTCTGCCCCGCAATTTTGGTAGGTGACCCTTTCTCTGTGAACTTGAGTCCTCTGTGTTCTGATTCCACCAATAATCTGGGCGAGCCTTAGTCCACCCAGCATCACTGTCTTCCATAATTGCTTGCTTTGAAATTGCCTAATGCAGCAGCTTATTTGGAGCAAAGGCTGCGGTGAAGCCGTTGGGCGCAGACCTGACATTCACCTTGGGATGTTTAGCTGAATGGGCTCTCTCTTCTTCTTCCACCTCCGCCACCTTCACCTCAGAGTACCATTTTTCTTTCTCTTTACAGGAGAGCCTACCTCTAAGAAGCTCTTCTTGAGCGATGTTGGGCTGCTGTAGGTTGGGGTTAATGGCGTTCATACTCTGGCTGATGCGTTAGGTGGATTGGGGTGCTTTTGGAGCAAATCTTGAACTATTGGGTCCATTTGAAGGTTTGTGGTGTGACCGGACGATTGCCTTCGCTGCCTTGAGTGCAAGAGAGTTTGCAAATCCTTGGCAAGATCTGGGAGAAAACCCTGAACCTGAGCCTTTAGTGCCGGATCGATTTCTCGCGGACTTGACACCACATCAGAATCTGGAGGATCTTGTATTGTGCTTTCCGTTTCCATGGTTGCAGTCGATTTACCTTGAAGGGAAGGCTGCACTTCACTGACCGGAGGCTCCTAGGCTTCATCTGACCCATGGGGATGTAGATAATGTGAGGAGCATCTAGATCTTGCGGGGAATCGGCTGATTTGGCTGCATTTTTCGTGGGTTTGGGTGGATCGGTGGTTTGGGGGAGGTCAATGTCGAGAGGCAAGGGAGGAGCAGACGGAAGCATGTCTCTCACCATGGGCGAAGCTAGCTGTTGCGGCTCCCCTTCTACACTCCATGGAGCTCGATCTGGACTGCTGGTTACTTGTTGGGGCTGGGAATTGCTGTGTTTTGGTCCAAATTTTTTTATTTTTGGGTCCTTTTTTTGAAAGTTTTTCACAAATATGTCCCTGGAGGTATGCTTTCAAAATCTAGACCCTTAGCTCGGCGTCATTGTTAGTGGCGCCGAGCTTACATGTCTCGGCGTCAAAGGGTTTGGCGCCTAGCTCAGGGGGGCACATCGGCATCAAGTCAGGGGTGACATGGCAGCCAGCTCGACACCGTGGATCTTGGCACCGAGGTCTGGCATATGCTTTGTGCAGGAAACATGGCCTACATGACTGTGTGGCGCCTATTCCCAAAAAATCAACGCACCGGCCAGTCATAGAGCCTCTACTCTAGGATACTCCTATATGCTATGCTACTCTAGCTAGTAGTACTCTACTCTTGACTAGGGCCTCCATGCAGTGGCGCAGTGCGCCAGCGAGAGGAGAGGCCGACTTCTGCCTTGGTGATCCTCCATGCAGCGGCACAGTGTGAGCCAGCTCATGTTGGTGGACCAATTGTATGCATTTACTCTAGTTCTTTCAGTATAAAGAGAGAACCAAACTGCAGTAAGTGCTGTGCTCTGAAATAATCAGAGTGACGATACTTACTGCTATAAATGCATCACATCAAAATGGGATCCCCATCAAAATATACTAAATCATGTCAACTTGATCATAGCACACAATTTAAACAAGTTCATCATCCTAAAAATTCAAAAGGGACACAGAGCACATAGTTCAACATAGTGTTCGACACATACATCATTTTCACACATCAGTTTCACAGTGCACTAGTTCGACGCATACATCAAGTTCATATTAAAAGCGACATTGCAGTCACATAAAAGTCACAAACTGAGCCTCCTTTTACTTCTTGTGCTCATTGCAAGGCTAACATGATTACATATTTTGCTTCTTGTGCCCATCGCAGGGCTATCAAGTATCAGTGGCTTTATTGCAATGTCTTTAGCTATATTCTTCCGCTTTGTCTTTGTCTTAGCCTTGGCCTTCACAGTTTTAGATGTTGGTGCTGCACCACTTGTAAGCTCCGTAGATGGTTCATGTTGATTTGAGCCTTTTTTGGACCTGTAAAAATGCATGTAATGGGGCATTCATTTTAGTTAAACTTGGAGAGAGATACTGTATAGAACTAACAGCTTACTGATTAATCTCTAAAAACTATGACAAAATCAAATCTGCTCATAAGCTATTTTTATGTGAATTTCCATGCATTTGATAAGAAACATGTTCTCATTGTGTACAAAATTGACATCTTAGTAAATCAGCAAGAACATGTTGTTTGTCATTTTTGCCTGCTCACTGCATTTCACTTTCTGGAGAAAAGTTAGCTTGGGAGTGGCAGCTGGGCTTGTTAGGTTCTACTGTGTACTTGATCAACTTGTTTTGCATTTTATAGGGTAATAATTCATCTATATGTGCTTTTTCAGCCATATCCTTACTTAGCCAATTGACCTATTGAAGTGAGTCTTGCTATGTGCTACAGATGTTTCCAAAGGGGTATGTATCTCTACCATGCTGTAGCCTGTAGTTCACTAAATCATGTATATGGCAAGCTGTAAGGTGGCCAATCGACTTTTGCAGGGCCTGGAACTTGGACATATGTCACTGCATCAAACCTACCCGACTTGCATTCATGCTACCTACTACCTCCCTGGAGAAAAGAAAGCTGCTATGCCAACGAAACCAATAGAAATCAGTAGCAGTACCTTGCTGATCCTGCAGATTCAGTCGTGCCTTGTTTGGACTTTTTCTTAGCTGCAGGCTCAATGCTTTGGCTCCTCCTACAAATTCAGATTTTAGTAATCGAAAATTTGAGCAAAAAATTTGTACAAATTAGAATCATACCCTACTGATCCTGCAGATTCAGAAGCGCTACGCTTGCCTTTTTTCTTAGTTTTTGGTTCCACGCTAAGGCTATGGTAAATATAAATGAAGTTACATTCAAAGCATGTTTTCATATAATGATGAACACAAGATTTTCAGTTAACCTTGGTGGAAAAGACATGGATTGTGTTGTTGTTTCATCATCCATCGGCACAATGCTGGATTGAGATGCTGCCTTCTTCTTCTTCTTCTTTGGTTCCCTACAAGTGAAAATATTAAGTCAGGGTCACTTATCTTTAAATTTCTTCTCTTCTATGGTACTGAACATATATATAGACTTTATTACCTCAGTACTGCTAGAGCTTTCTTGTCTTCTGGATTACCCTTTTTACATGTATGCCAGTGATGCCCAACCTCCAAACAAATAGGACACTTATGCTGTCTTTTTTTCTTGTTCTTGTCAGTGCATCCTTTGAACCTTTGGTTCCTTCGCCTACCAGAAGTGGGTTTTAAGAGTGGAGGATACATGAAAAATTCATGTGTTGCTTTAGGCCATTGAGTCTTGTCAGGCATAGCTGGGATTAATTGAGCATATGCTACTCTAAATTTGTCAACAGAGTAATAAGGGTCCACATAGTTATCTAGAGCTGCATTGCTAAGTGATGTAATAAATGCTATGGCATGTCTACATGGAATTCCAGAAACCTGCCATTGCCTACAAGAACATGTTCTATCAAGCAAGTTTACCACAAACTGGAAGCAACTACCCCCCAATGCAGTAACTTCTCCCACTTCCTCTGAGCATTCCTTAACTTCCAACTCCAACTCCCTGCTCTATTCATTCAATTTCTTAATTATATGTGGGAGAATCAAGCCATCTAGCTTCCTTGAGATTTTTCTTCTTTGGTTCCATTTGGTCATCAGCAATTGCCTAATCTTGTCCAAGAAATCATCCAAATTCAGGGACTTGTGTTCCTTAATCCAATTATTGAAGCTCTCAGCTAAGTTGTTGGTTACATAGTCTACCTTTGATCTAGTGGAGAACTGACTCCTAGTCCACAACCTAGTATGGCATTTCCTTAGGTATGCGGTTGCGGCTGGTTTTTCTTTCTCCATTGCAAGCCAATGCTTTTCAAATACATAGGGGTTCTATGAGTAAGCTACTGCCCAAAGATGGTCATCAAACACTTTTCCATGGAACTTCTTCTTAAAGTTGGTCACTAAGTGAAACATGCATTCCCTATGTTCTACTTGTGGAAACACCTCTTTTACACCATTCATGATTGCCTGCCCTGCATCAGTACATATGGCTAAACTGTTTGGTGAACCAATAGCATCTTTGAGCAATTGCATAAACTAGATCCAGTTATCATTAGTTTCAGAATAAAAACCCCAAAAGCTACTGGATACAACCAATTATGGCCATCAACACCCGAAGCACTAGCCAATTGTCCCTTATACTTGCCAGTTAAGAATGTACTGTCTATAGCTAGATATGGCCCGCAACCAGAAAGGAACCCCTCTATGCAAGGTTTCAAAGCAAAGAATAGCCTTCTAAATCTGATTTTCTCATTAACTGTGTGATGATCAATAATTACCATACTACCAGGACAACATTGCTCAATTGCTGACTTAAACCTAAATAGATTATCAAAGCTGCTGGCGTCGCACCTCCGTCGGGCTCCATTCAACCCATGCTGGCGTCGCAGGCCACTGGCACACAGAGAGCCAAAGTCCAGGCCGGCTTCACCAAGAGGCGGAAGAAAAACGATGGACGGAGCAAACACACGAGATCGGGAATGCAGCCGGTCAACCTACAATCGGGAAAAGTTAGTGGAAAAAAGAGGGAAACCTGAACGAAGGGTAACAGAGCAGAGCAAGATATCAGCTGCATTGTGTGATGAACATCGTGTTAAGTCCACATTAACTCACTGCAACATACTACCAACTATAAAGATGCAAACTTTCTCATGTAATCATAGAATCAGAGCTTTTACTTCCAAAACAAGCAAGAGAAGAAACGGTAATGATCAGCACCGTAACTATAATGATCCCAAATTAGATAAACATACCGCAAGGAAGTGACAAGTGACAGAAAAAGGAGCAGCATATTGGATTTGCATGCAAGCAAAGCGAAGAAGGACGCGAGATCTGTGGATGCGATTCCATTCCATTCCAGTGCAGAAGAGCAGGAGAACAGGAATGCGCAGACAAGGCAAGCGAAGGAAAATCTCACCGGAGGCCTAAGCCGGCGAGGCGGCCATGCGCACGGCCGCTAGCCGGATCTGGGCGGACGGCCTCCTCACACTCACGGAACGCTTCTGCTACTGGTCGCTGAGCTCGAATAGCCTATACGACTTCATCGCGCTACTGGTAGTTAACCCTGAAAATCAGGAAGCAATGCGCGATTCTATGAAACAAAGACCAACGAACCTTTAGGAACTCGTGGCTGGTAGGGGCAGGCTGGCAGCAACAGCAAAAAAAAATAGACCAACAAGCGCGCACCTCTGTATTTGAGGACTGTGTCGGAGGAAAAGCGAATCCCAGAACGGAAGGCAACCCTAGTGCTTCCAACGAGCGGCGCCGGCGGCGGCGGGACGCGCAAGCTGCCCATCAATAGAGCGCGATTCAGTTCTGGAGGGTTGCGTCGCGAGTGTCAGATGCGAGGGGAAGGGAGCGCGAAAATTGAACAGAAACCAAGCTCAGCGAGGGGACGGAGGTAGAGGGAAAGACGAACCGTGGCGAGATGGCTGCACGCGCGGCCTCGGCGGCGACTGTGCGACAGGAGTGGAGGTCGCCGCTGTCTCCAGGCCGTCGCGCGCCCTGGCCACCGCGACCCCAGGAAGCCAAGCGCCCTGGTCGCCTCGAGCCCAGGCCGCCGCGCGCCCTTGCCTCCGCCCGCCCAGCCGCCTGTTGAGCCTGCGCGCCCTGGCCGCCGCCCCGCAGTACCTAGGGTTAGGGTTCTTTTTGTTTCAGAAGAGAGCAGACTCGAGGGACAGAGACGAGACCGAGAGGTCTGAGATAGAAGAGAAAGAGAGACACGGTTCAGTTAGGGGTATTTCTGTCTGTTCAATAAAAACTGACAACTCGACGACGACAAACTTTGACAGATCTCACGGTAAGACTAGATTGGAAAACGAAATTTCGAGTGAGGCCAAATAGGTAAGAAATTTTGTTTCAGGGCCAAGAAAGAAAGATAACTGTAAACCAGGACCAAATAAGAAATTTTCTCTATCAAAATGAACGTTTTTTGCAACTTTCTCATTTTCTGGTGGCAAGTTCAAATCCAAACCAGCAAACGCTTCGTTGTCATCTAGTAGAGTGCACGTGAACATGTACACTTAGACTTCAAATGTAGGGAGTATGCTAAATGTTGTTCAAAACAACTTTATTTTTGAATATGAAGGGAGTATGTTTGTTCAAAACAACTTTATTTTTGAATACGAAAGGAGTATGTAATAAACCTTTTGATGCCAATAATCAATTTTTTTTAATTTTTGATCAATGATTTGACCAATATTTTTTAACTAAATAAACCTTTTGATGCAACCGCATTCATGTTGATCAATTGTATACCAACACTAGATGTATTAAATTACACAACTATAGATGGATGTGAAAGATTTCTACTTAGCCTTGGCATGAAAAAGCATGCACTTCTTTTAAGGACGGAGGCAGGAGACATGCATCCTAGTGTCAAGTTGCGTGCATGAGTGTAGCTGCCAAAACGCCAGTGTCTGATGCATGGCTACTACCGCCAGGACATGAGCGGGGTATAGGGTCCAAGCTCGGCGCTAAGATCCGTAGCGCCGAGCTCGGCGTCAGAAACTATGGCGTTGAGACTCGGCCACGTTGGCTCCATGGCATTTGTCCATGCTGCCAGCGACTCCAACCTTGACGCCATGGCCTATGGCGTCAAGATGTGTTACCTCGGCGCCGTGGGTTATGGCGCTGAGCCTTGGGTCCAAAAAAAAAAGAAAATAAAACGTTCAAGGGTCTAAATGTGAATATTTATCAGTAAAAGGGCTAAAAATAAAAAATTCGGTGTTTTGGTCGACGTTCACGCCGCTCATACACCACGAGCAGGGGAGTAGGAGCTGCGAACTTACCCAGGGGCGGCAGATCCTTGGCGGGGAAGGTGGATTTGAGTGCTGGATGGCTGAATCAGGGTTCGGGAGCTCGGGTTGGGGTCTGGATGGGGCGGGCGACGCGTCGCCGCCGTCGGGGGGGGGGGGGGGGGGGGGGGGGGGGGGGGGGGGGGGGGGGGGGGGCTGGGTGAGAGCCATTTCTGTCAGGCAATCATCTTAGCTAATGCAATGTCAGTTGGCAAATACACCTGATTCAGGACCTCATCAAGAGTAGTTGTGTTAGTGGTTCTTCTGGGGGTCCTTTAGTTAGCGCCAACAGGGTCTGGGCTTCTCCCTGCTCCTCTCTAGTTTCAGTAGATGTTGCTTGTTTTCAAGTTGTTTTTCAAGAGAGTAGTTTGTCAGGCTCCTGGTCTTGGGGCCAGGGTAGTGGTTTGCTTCGGCTCTAGTAGCTTTCTTGTAAGTCGTTAATGTGTTTTTCTTTCTCTCGTCTAATAAAAATCCGGCAAATCTCTTGCCGCCTTTCTAAAAAAGTGCACAGAAGCATGAAGCGTCATGAGGATGAGCTATGTAATGTAGGATTCAATCATGTACCATAGTGATGCTCCACCCTAAAGCTGGGTAAAAGTGCAGCACGGCAAAGTTGAGGTGTGCCATCGTAGGTTAGCAGCAGGGGCAGGCACTCAGGCAGGCGCTCCAGTACCAATGGCAAATACATACTTTATCCGAGCTGAGTGAGAATCCCCTAGCCTGGAGATTGGATGGAACACGGAGAAATCTGCAGATTCTTGGGCGTCTGTCGGCGGCTCCGGCACCGGCACCGGACCAACCGCCCAGGCGCAGTGTGTGATCACATTTTCACCTGGCCGGGGCTGCTGCATGTTAGGAGCACCTGGTGATAGGAGACGGGCCTGAGGCGGTGAGGCCTCGCTGTCCTTGGTTGTTCTTATGGTTTCGGGCTCCACCCAAATGTATTTTTTTTTCTCTCGGCTTGCCTTTCAAAACCGGTTATTGACTGCGATGGCAACGGTATATTTTGGGTCCAAATTCCATTATCATACCTACCATATACTCGTGTGTGTATCATTCGGTATCGTTAAAAAATCTTAGTGTCCCGCGTGCGCTTGCAAGTTAACATGAAGGTTGAGGAGCAATTCGTATTGATTGTGGCAAAACTGGATATCAATCAAAGGGCATTCGGAGAATAGAGTAACTGACAGGTCGCGGAGGTCCAGGATGCGGTGGAAGATTTCAAGCTGGCCAAAGGAATTTGGATCTGTGGAAGCCTCTGTTCAATTTGCAAGTCTAGGTATGTAATTTTTGGTTGACTAAACTTAATGCATCTTGATGATCAAATTTTACACACTTATTGGTATAGAAAAGCATTGACTAAGTTGTTGTACATGTATTACTCCAATATAAGAAGCCTTGTTCTGCTATATGTGTGATAAATGATTGACATATGTAGTACTCCAATATGAGAAGACTTGTTCTGCATATCATGTTGCATATGTGCATAGTTATTTGCACTGTTTGGTTAACCGGAAGGTCTTAGAGGAATATGTCCCTTGGCTCATGATGTGTAGGTGTATGTATGCGATATGGTGCCCAGCGACCGAGGGTGACGAACAGGCCAGACATTTGTTTTGGTTGCTTTTGTCAAATTTCCTTGTAAGGTTGTTCTGTGGTTTTTCTCTGTTCTGTCGCCAGCGACAGCTAAAGCTCACGTTTTTTTTAGACTTTGAGGTTTGTTAATCCAGCAGAAGCTACATCGGTTCTGAGCAGTAGGTAACTGGTTCAGGTTCTGAACTTTTTCAATTCCTGGAGCAACCGTAAGCCATCCTTGCATGTATTAGCCAGCAGCAGCAGCATGTTTCTGTCTGCTCTCTCTGTCTCTGTTTCTTGCTGGGACACAATAGCTCTAGCTGCAGATTCTTATCATCTCACGCAGGTAAGCAACAGAGCATTGAGTTATTGATCTTCAGATATGTGCAACGCCCCAGTGAATCAATCTCTGACATGGAATTGCTTATTTAGTTATAATTTCTGTAGCTAGTGCGCTGGTTGCAGTTTGGTTGCATGTGTGTCAGTAGTGGCATCTGTTCCTAGCATGTCTTTACCTGTTATTTACCTAAACCTGCGGTGTACATGAAACCGTCGTGAATTGCTAGTCAGGGACATCTCCAATGTATGATGCATGCCTTAAGGACTCACAGATTAAAAATATCAGCCGATCCTCCAACTCATAATAAGGACGATAATCTCCATGGGAAAAAGCTTGGCCGGCAGCCGGCTGGAAGGATGAAGGATTCCAGGATCTAGTAGCACTGTGATAACTGATGAGCAACCTATCAAAGCGAAGTATATACGACTGTCATGTTCCCACCAGCTGCCATTTGGAGGAAGAGTGACGCTAATGTGCCAACTCTGTGTACTTACATCACATTTGACAAAGACTGATTTGTGTTGCTCTAGTCTTCGGCCCTGTTCGCTTGTCTTATGAGCCGTACTATTTCAGCAAACGAACAATGTTTTTCTCTCGCAACAAATCAGCGAACGGTACTTTCAGCCATGACTTTTCAGCAAAACGAATAGGGCCTTGGTCTCGATCTGGTCAGTGAAATTTGACTGCTGGTTATTAATTCAAGCTAGATCCAGTGGCAAGTGCTACCTTCAAGTATAAATCAGGAGCACCGCGAGTTGCCTTACGCTAAAACAAACACCGCCATCCCACCAACAAATTCCGAAGCTCCCCCGGCAGCAATGGCGCTACTCTGAGAGTTTCTCTTGCTCACCTTCGTCTTCCTTGCATGCTCTCCTGGTTCTATGTCCACAAGCAACACCACCGACTACCTTGCGCTCATGTCGTTCAAGTCACACGTGAGCATGGACCCGTCGGGAGCCCTGGTGCAATGGGGCAACCTGTCTGTTCCCATGTGCCAGTGGCCCGGTGTGGCATGCGGCTTGAAAGGAAGACGACTTGGCCGTGTGGTGGCGTTGAACCTCGCCGGGCTCATCCTTGCTGGCACCATCACCACGGCGCTGGGCAACCTAACCTACTTGAGGCTTCTCGATCTTTCATTGAACCACTTCCATGACATCCTTCCACCAGAGCTTGGTAATCTCCGCGACCTTGAGACTCTCATACTTGAAGTAAACTCCATCCAAGGATACATTCCACCATCACTCGCGAATTGCAGTCATCTTGCTGTCATTGCTCTTGATACTAATAAGCTTGAGGGTGAAATACCAAGCGAGTTCAGCTCGCTGCATAATCTCAAGCAAATCCCTTCTAGCATTGGAAGCCTTGTGAGTCTGAAAGAGCTCGTCCTGCAATTTAACAACTTAACAGGAAAAATCCCTTCTAGCATTGGAAGCCTTGTGAGTCTGAAAGAGCTTGCCCTAGCATATAACAATTTGATAGGAGAAATCCCAACAGAGATAGGCAGCATTGTCAATCTCACCAGTTTATATCTAGGTGTCAATCAGTTAACTGGAACAATACCTGTTTCACTTGGAAACCTGTCAGCATTGACCCTTCTCGGTCTTCCAGAAAATGAACTAAAAGGAAGCATCCCACCACTGCAAGGCCTCTCTTCTCTCAGTGTACTACAGCTGGGGGGAAACAAGCTAGAAGGAACCATCCCTCCTTGGTTAGGAAACCTCTCTTCACTAGTATCCATAGACCTCCAAAAAAACGGTCTAGTGGGTCAAATACCAGAATCATTAGGAAATCTTGAGCTTCTTACAACGCTTTCTCTCTCAAGGAACAAACTTTCAGGTTCGATACCCCATTCCATCGGAAACCTCCATTCCCTCAATGGACTTTATCTAAACTACAATGAGCTAGAAGGATCTTTGCCTCAGTCAATGTTCAACCTCTCTTCTCTTGAAATTCTGGCAATAAATTACAACAACTTGACTGGGGTTCTCCCAATCGATATGCACAGCAAGCTATCCAAACTCAAAATATTCGTTATAGCAGTCAATCAATTTCATGGCATGCTACCATCATCCATATGCAATGCTTCCACGCTTCAAGAAATTGAAATATCCAGCACCTTCATATCAGGAACAATTCCACAGTGTTTGGGAACTCATCAAATGAACCTGTCCATAGTGGTTCTTGCAGAAAGTGCGAAGCAACAAACGATGCTGATTGGAGCTTCATGTCTAGTCTAACCAATTGTACCAATATGAGGGAACTAAGTTTGGCTTCCAACAAACCCAAAGGTGTGCTACCCAATTCAATTGCTAATTTGTCAATAGGAATGGAGTATCTTAGCATCGAAGGCAACAAGATTACTGGAACAATACCTAGAGGAATAGGGAACCTCGTCAACCTAGAGGTACTTGATATGGGTCAAAATATTCTTGTAGGCACTATTCCATCATCTCTCGGCAAACTCAAGAAGTTGAATGTATTATCTTTATTAAATAACTAGCTCTAGGTTATGTAGCTCTAGGTATACTTCTATTTTATCTCTTCTAATTAATCCACAACGTAGGCTATAGCTAAACTTAAGACTTTTTGGGTGTTTTACTTACTTAAATATCTAAATATAGCTAAACAATTGCTAAAATTTGAAGAATATATGGGAGAGTTGAAATCTCTTAAATTTATGTTAGACACTAAAATAAATAGGCAAACTTAGTGTTTTGGAAATGAACTTTCTACTAACGTTATTGTATGAACATATATCAGTAAATTCTCCATAAACAACTTTCTTACAAAGAAATTATGTTGTTGGTTTCAGAGTATGGACTTTGTAACACCCTTGGTGTTACACCATAAATCATTTACTAAAACATGTCATGAGCATCATGTTTATGTGTTAATGCATGTAATAGAGTGTGTAGATCAATTTCCATAACTCAAAATGATCAACGGAAATGCGAAATGAAAGTTAATTCCAGTCATGTTATATCACTTAGGGTTTAAAACCAATTTTTATTAAGCAAAAATGTTATAGAACATGTATGTGATACTTAAATAAAGTTTGAAGTACAAACTTTGTAGATGACAATGAAATACCTAAGGTCAAAAAATGATATTACTAGCTAAGATTTCCAATAGCTTAGAAATGCAATTTGAAATAGAGTTCAACTCAGAACTTAGAAAATTTCTTGAACTTTGGAAAGGGTAGACATTGCTTTGTTCATCAATTTTTTGTAGAAAAATTTAGTTAAGAAGCAGAGTAGTGTCATGGACTATTTTAGTAGCCTAATGTACCCCCTAAAGTATGGTGAAGACGGTTTGGGTGTTTGGCCAAGCGATTAGTTGTTTTGGACGCTTTAAAAAGCGGGCATGGCACGTCCTCGGTCGGTTTCCTCGCGTAGGCGCGGTCACCGCACCCCTGAGCCATGACGTCGACGTGCCGGCCGCCCGCGCGTGTGCCTGGCCACGCTCGGCTGGCTGCTGTGGCCGACAGCCCAGGAACGCGGCTGCCCCACCTCACTGCCGCGCTACTGCCCCGCCGCTAGCTCCCAACCATGCGCCATCATGTTGTCGTTGCCCTGCCCTATCCCGCGCTGCGTTGCCATCATGTCCGCCACTGCTGCCTCGCATCGCGACGCTGCCGCTGCTGTCGTGTCGCTCCAGTACGCGCATGTAGGGTCGAGATGGCAGACTAGAGGGGGATGAATAGTCATTTCTAAAATTAATCGCGTCGGCTAACCGAAATAAGTGCGAAATTAAAACAATCGGTCTAGCCAAGACTACACGTCTCTATCTATGTTCTTTAGCATCTTGCAAAGATCCTAATTAAGCAACTAAGGTGCCGGGCTAGCTAGAGCTCACCTTACCAATTCTAGAAGCAAAGTCACAAAGACCTATGCCACTAGTACTTCAAGCAACGAGGGAGCTCCTACACATGCTAGTAAGCAAAAGCACAAATCCACCTAAGCTCACTAGCAATGCTCAATAACAAGGCAACCAATGCCAAATTAGAGAGCGCAAATACTTAGCTACACAAACTAAGCAATGTTACTAACAAGGTTACACAAACTAAATTAGCCACGCAAGGAAGCTACTTATATGCTACACAAGCAAGAAGATAACTAGTGAGCTACACAAGCTAACTAATTACAAGAGCGACTACACAAGCTTAATGTATATGAAAGTAACATAGATGACCAACGGGCTGGCCCGGCCTGCTCCTCCGAGCCATGCCAGCCCGGGCCCTCTAGCCACCAGGCCGGGCCGGGCCAAAAAAAATGGGCCTCGAGCCGGGCCGATGGGCTCGGGCTGCATGGCCAAATATAGAAAGTAATCACAAGCTTGTGTAAGGGGATTGCAAACCAAAAGGAAAGAACAATGTTGACACTATGATTTTCTCCCGAGGTTCACGTGCTTGCCAACACGCTATGTCCCCGTTGTGTCGACCGCTCACTTGGTGGTTCGGCCGCTAATTGGCATCACCCGCCAAGCCCGCACGTCGGGCACCGCAAGAACCTACCCTAAAAGTGAGGGTAGCTCAATAACACGCTCAAGTAAAGTTGCTCTTCGTGGCTCCCGCAGGGCGACCACAATGCCCCTCACAAAGCTCTTCTTCGGAGCACCGCACAAGCTTCTTATGGGCTTCAACGGAGACCACCACTAAGCCGTCTAGGAGGTGGCAACCTCCAAGAGTAACAAGCACCACCGGCTTGCAACTTGATCACCTAGAGCCACTCGATGCACCTCATGATGCAATCACACTAAAATCGCTCACTTACTCAATCGGATGAACACTATCAAGCTAGAGTGAGTTAGGGAGCTCCTAAGCACTCTCAAGCATGGACACAAAGTCCCCCATGGTGCTCAACCCAAACCATGGCCGAGACCACCTTCTATTTATAGCCCCATGGGCTAAAATAGCCGTTAACCCTTCACTGAGAAAAACTTGGGACGACCGGACGCGTCGGTCAGATCGACTGGACGCACCCCGCCAGCGTCCGATCACGCTACATCGTCCATGTGTCGCTCTAGTTCAACCAGAGCCACCCGATCTCAGCGGCAACTTCGCGCGCAAACAGTTAAGTTACGACCAGACGTAGCACAGTGAATGACCGGACGCTCCTACGCCTGAGTTCGGTCGTTTCTAGAGACCTCCCTGAGCCTCTATTTTGCGACCGAACGCGTCCTGTCCATCAAGACCGGACGCAAACCAGCGTCCGATCAGTTCTGCGCCTGCGCGTCCGGTCTCTTTCAACGCCAGCGTCCGGTCGAAGACCGACGCCTGCGCGTTCTCTGCTGCCACTGACTGGACGCACCGGTCCTGCCAAGACCAGCGTTCTGTCACTTATAGTGACCTCCTTTCGCCTCCATTTCTTCCCCGAGTTGATCCACATCAACTCCAACTTCATCTCCTTTATAAATGTGCCAACACCACCAAGTGTACACCACCATGTATATGTGTGTTAGTATTTTCACAATCATTTTCCAAAGGATTAGCCACTCAACTTGCCACACCACTCGATCCTAGTGATGATGCAAAGTTAGATCACTCGAGTGGCACTAGATGACCGATATGCAAACAAGTTTGCCCCTCTTGATAGTACGGCCATCTATCCTAAACCCGGTCATCAACTTCTCTACAAACCTATGACCGGTGAAATGAAATGCCCTAGGTTATACCTTTGCCTTGCGCATTCCATTCCATTTCCTCCAATGTCGATGCAACACATGCACCAACATGATCAACAATGATATGATCCACTTCATATCATCACATGATCATATTGGTTCATCGATCTTGACTTCACTTGCTTTTCACCATTGCCTTCGTCCATCGGCGTCAAGTCTTGCTCATGCTTCACCGCCACGCGGTCCATCGCTTCAAAGCCTCCGACTTGCCCTTCATGCTTGCAACCGATCCATCAAACCAAGTCATGTCTAGATCTTCTCCACATTGATCACATGACTCAATGTCATGTCTCATGTACAATGAGCTCCTTCATCATCACATGTGTGAGCTTTGCAACATCTCCAAGCCATTTCCACCTTCATGGCATATGTTGCTCACACACATATACCTATGGACTAATCACCTATGTATCTCACATAAACACAATTAGTCTACCTAGGTTGTCACTCAATTACCAAAACCAAACAAGGACCTTTCAATCTCCCCCTTTTTAATAATTGATGACAACTCTACAAAGATATGTAAATTAAGCTCTTTTGGATTCATACTGCTTGCCCAAGCAATTTTATCATGTGTAAATGATTTTGAACAATTACTGCAAACCTGAAATGGTAGTATTAGCTCCCTCTACATATGTGCTAGAGTGTTTGGTTTGAAGCTCGCACATATGCATAGATTGAAATTGTGGGAGAGTAATTGCTACCAAATGATGCTAAGGTGTATAAAGTAACCCTTTGAAGCGTGATACCAATCAGAGTTGCACTTTTAACACCATCCTTAGCACCATGAGTAGCTAGATATCACTTGGAAATAAAATCACTAGATACCTCATGAAATCAACATTAAAAGCAAGGTACTAGCATTACTTGAAAAGCATACCAAGTGTCTAGCTATCATCCTATGCATGCTAGTTTTCATTTCATCAATCAAATTCTACAACTAGCATACACCACACAAGCATGCATATCAAATTTTAAAAATTTATGCAATGCAAGCAAGCACATGACTATGCACATATCAAATGCAACCAATCAAAGTTCATGAGCTAGCTCCCCCTACTTGTGTGCTTCTCCTATCCAAGAATTGTTGATCCATCTCTTTTCTTCAATGTTGCTCCCTCTTTGTCCATGTCCATGTCCAACCACTACTTCTTTTCTTTAATGTCTCCCAAAGCTTTCATATCTTTGTACAATCTCTCCCCCTTTTTCATCAATTTCCATAAAAGGTGTGCTCCTTATTGATGCAGAGTTTTGCATTTGCAGTAGATTGTTGAGGCTTGAATCTTGCATTTTTTATGAACATCACTTGATTGTTGAAATGACACCACTTATAGATACCACTTGTAACTTGTAGGTACCACTTGTACCACTTGTAGGACTTCTTGAGATACCACACATATGATCTTTGATCTTGATACCAATTTGTGGGACACCTCCCCCTAAGTCATGTCATGGGTCATCCATTTGATATACTCTTGTAGGTGAGGGATGCATTCTTCATTTGATGATCACTTGAAGTTGAGGATCACTTGTGGAACCATCGTCTTGCATGATTGATACCATGTGTTGATGTGATACCATTTGAAAGATTTTTCTAGTATGGAACCACTTGTTGGATTTATCAATAAAAACTATTTCTTGAACATTTGCTATCTTCATGAGTACCACTTATAGGATATCACTTGTGAGTTGATCTAGACATCACTTGAGAATTCTTGATGAGATACTTGAGTCTAGATACCACTTGAAACAAACAAACTAGATATCCATTGCATTGTTATCTTGTGCTTGTACTCTTATCATTATCATGAGCTTCTATGATTGACTTAAACTAAATTGATTTGCCTAAACTTCCAAGTCCGATTTGAACCAATGACAAGCTTCTTCACACCTCTTACAAGGGTTATCTTGCCAATGTTGTACTTGTCACTTGTTAGAAATCCAAATTAAATCAAGTACTTGGGTTCACTAGCTCATGAACATATTCATATACTAACCACTAGATCAACTAATCATTCAAGCAATAGTGGTAGGCTGTGAATTTAAACATTTCATTTGTTATGCATGATCCTATGAAGTATGAACTATATGCACTAATTGCATACTAGTAAGGGATGAAATGATCATGCACATTACAATGATACCTTTGCTATGTTGGACTAGAGGATAGTCACATAGATTCTAATTCATTACTCTAATAGCAATGTGAAGTCCAATTATAAGCTTGGTGAAGATCAATCATTATAGATAGAGTCCATTCTTCACCCATATGAAATGAGAACCACTAATTCTCAAGTGCACTTTTTTGTTGTGGTTAGCTTGCTTCATCTTTTCATCTTTACTTGCATGAGAGCATCAATGTGAGAATACCACTTAAAACATCATGACTAGCTCTCTTTTGGGTGTTGCTTGCTTTTCTTGATCAATCCTTTTGATTTCTTCAACTAAGCATCTCAAATATCCCTCGGATCACCACTTCCATGCTAGCCTTCCAAGTACCACACTTGGTTTACCTACACATAGGCGACAAGCCCCTACACTAGGGAGAAGTGACCTCTCTCCAAGAACCATTCTTGACACTCACTTGAAATATCTTGATTGATTGATCCAAGTGAAGGACTTAACTTGATGGGTAACCTTGATTTCTTCTTTAAGTCCTTTTCTTTCTACTTGTTTAAGTCTTTTTCTGTCTACCAAATGATTTCCAATAGTCATTACAACTTAAACTTCATCTTCATCTTGAGTTTGATCTTGATCTTCCAATTTGAGTACCAAATGTGTGCAAAATACACTCCACAATCAAGTTGCCTTGTACTCTTTGCTTGTCATGCTTCTAGATCATCTCAAAACCAAACTTAGGTATGTCAACCACTTATAAACATGTTTCCAACTTGAGGACCTTTCAATCAAAGTGACTCTAGATCAATCCAACATTTGTCACTTATCTGGCAGATTTTGTACTCTTCAAAGAAAAATGCATATCTCCCAAAATACAAATCCAAATACCACGAAATTTAGTGGAGATGTGCTTCACTAAGTTATCTAGCAGATGAAAAATTTGAGCTTCATTTGACTTCTCGATTGCTACCATATTTTAATTCTTAAACTACTGCTACATGCTAAAAACTGCTGAACTATAGCTGACAAGATCCACTCCAAAACTGAAGCATATTTTATCCAATTCTCATGAAATTTGTACAGCATCTTATACCATAAGTCTAGAGCATGAACACAAATTTTTATGCCAATCCAATAAGTTTGGATCACTCAAACATGGCTAAGATCACATCTAGCTCAGATTTTACAATATAGGACAGATTTCAACTATTGCGCTATACTTCATCAAATATGAATCAAACTTAAAACCAACTTGTTTGAATACTTTCACAAGACATAAGTCCATTCAATCCACTAACTAAAATTTATCTCATGAATTTATCCAACACAAATCAATCCAAACTTGATTACTAAGCAATTATCGATTTAATCATCTTATAGCAAGCAACCTTGCATATTTATCCAATTCAATCAACTCATATGCACCCAAATGAAATGATCAACAAGAGATATACCTTGGTTAATTCATGATCATCCAACTAGCAAGCTTCAACTCAATTATTTGCAAGCCATCAAATATATCCAATGAATCACCATCAACTTGAATTATAGCACTTGTATGATGTAGCACATTTGGACTTCACTCAATTATCATGGCATTGTGTTTGGATGTGCACTAGGCTTCATATCTTGACTCAACATATGATGATCAATATGAAATCAATTGAATCAAATCTCCAATGCTAATGGTACCTACAAACAATCATCCACTTTTTGATGGTACCCAAACAAGTTTGGGTCCTCTCAAGTTAGGAGCAATATACTTAGGCAAAGTCTTAGTATGAGTAGCGGGATATTTTGTAATAGCAACCATAGAGATACCATCACCATCCTTTCTAAGCATAGAATCATCATCAATTGAAATAGACTTAGGAGTGTTACCTAGGGGATATGAATATGCCATGTATCCCCTTTCCCAGTATGAGTAGCACTTTCTCTCTGATTGAGCCTTCTCTTCCTTGCTCATGTGGTGCTTCCCATTGCCTTGCCTCTCATGGATTGCTTGAGCCTTCTTCTCAAACTTGGTAAGACACTTAGAGGCAAGTGTTCCATATTTCCACACTTGAAGCACTTGATGTGAGCATAGACTTTCTTCTCATTTTCATTCTTGCTCATCATCTTGGCATCTTGAGTTTGCATTGGATGCCTTGCCTTTCCACCCCTTCTTGTTTTCTTCTTCTTCGTCATCAAGTCACCACCATCTTCATGATAGATCTTGACTTGCTCTTAGGGTGTCTTCTCTTGCTCAACTTATGGCTTTGATTGAGGCTCTTCTAGTTGCTTCACCAATTGCTTGGTTGGGCACATTGAGGTAAGATGACCCCAAGTGTGGCACTTGAAGCACTTCACATGCTTGAGCCTCTTCTCTTCTTTTATCTTCTTGAGCTTCTCAATGTTAGGGTAACCATTTGTAAGGTGTCCCGCTTCATGACACCGATAGCACATGGTATGAGAGAGCTTTCTTTGTTGTAGCTTCTTCATCTTTCTTTCTCTCTTTCTTTCACCCTTTGTCATCTTCTTCTTAAAGCCAAGGCCACACTTGTCACTATAGTTTCTTTGAGTCTTCAACATGTGCTCAAAGGTGACTTTAGAGTTGTAGCACCTCTCTAACTTGTTGCTCAATTTCTTCACTTCATTCTTGAGCTCATTGTTCTCCTTCAAAAGGTTAGTCTCACAAGACATAGAAGTAGAACAAGCATCTATATGTGAAGAACATGGCATTTCTAATAAATCATCATAAGAGGTGGATACATGCTTCTTGCCTACATCACAAGGGTTAGCAACATTTTGCCATTTATCAATTGATCCATGTGATGAGCTCTCATTATTTTTAAGTTTCTTTGTAAACACTTTAATGAGAGAAGCATGTTGTTCTAATAATTCTTCATGAGATGCAAGTAGTGTCTCATGATTCAATTTTAGAACATCAAGTAATTTCTTATGTTCTTCACAAGTGTTCTTTAGAAATGAGTTTTGATTTTCCAATTTTAATGTTTTAGCTTTCTCATTTTCTAAAGACATGGTCATGCTAGCAAGTATACTAACAAGCTCATCATATGAATCAACATGATCAACCACATTAGCATTTGATACCTTGGTGTCACCTTGTGACATGAAGCAATGTGGTGTAGTTGGAGAGTTTGTAGTAGCATCACAATCATGACTTGAGCATGAACCATCATCACCATCAAGTGTGCATGGGGTATGATCATCATGTACATCACTTTAGGCATCACCATCAATCTTGTCAAGTGAACTTGTAGTAGATCAATCATCATCATCACTTGACCATGAGGAGGAGCAATCTTCCACAATCACCAAGTTGTGGTCATGCTCAACATCCTCATGCGCCACTTTCTTGGGCTCATCCTCCTTGAACTTGCCATCATCCCATGTGGAGGAATCACCGAAGGTGCGCTTGATGAACTCCCATATCTCACGAGCGGTTCCCATGATGTTTACTTGCTTCATCAAATTAAAACTCAAAGCATCCATTAGAAAACAACAAGCATGTGCATCAAGTTCATAGAGAACTCTTTGAGCTTTGGTGAGATTTCTATGATCCAAGACATGGGTGAGACCACTAGTGACAATCCACCAAAACTTAGGTCCCTTTGCATAAAAATGATCAAGCATCTGATTTTTCCAAAGTGCAAAGTTTTTTGCCATCAAAAATATGTCTCGCAAACATCTAGCCCACTAGACATCATCCTCTCGGGTCGGTGAAGACCACAAATGAGAGACCTAGCTCTGATACCACTTGTAGGGTTGAGATGGCAGACTAGAGGGGGGTGAATAGTTTTTTCTAAAAATAATCACGTCGGCTAACCGAAACAAGTGCGGAATTAAAACAATCAGTCTAGCAAAGGCTACACCCCTCTATCTATGTTTTCTAGCACCTTGCAAAGATCCTAATTAAGCAACTAAGGTGTCGGGCTAGCTAGAGCTCACCTTACCAATTCTAGAAGCAAGGTCACATAAACCTATGCCACTAGTACTTCAAGCAATGAGGGAGCTCCTACACATGCTAGTAAGCAAAAGCACAAAGCCACCTAAGCTCACTAGCAATGCTCAATAACAAGGCAACCAATGCCAAATTAGAGAGCGCAAATACTTAGCTACACAAACTAAGCAATGTGACTAACAAGGTTACACAAACCAAATTAGCCACACAAGAGAGCTACTTCTATGCTACACAAGCAAGAAGGTAACTAGTGAGCTACACAAGCTAAATAATTATAAGAGCAACTACACAAGCACAATGTATATGAAAGTAATCACAAGCTAGTATAAGGGGATTGCAAACCAACAGGAAGAACAATGTTGACATGATAATTTTCTCCCGAGGTTCACGTGCTTGCCAACACGCTACGTCCCCATTGTGTCGACCACTCACTTGGTGGTTCGGCGGCTAATTTGCATCACCCACCAAGCCCGCACATCGGGCACCGCAAGAACCTACCCCAAAAGTAAGGATAGCTCAATGACACGCTCAACTAGAGTTGCTCTTTATGGCTCCCGCGGGGAGAGCACAATGCCCCTCACAAAGCTCTTCTCTAGAGCACCGCACAAGCTTCTTGCGGGCTTCGATGGAGACCACCACCAAGCTGTCTAGAAGGTGGCAACCTCCAAGAGTAACAAGCACCATCGGCTTGCAACTCGATCACCTAGTGTCACTCGATGCAACCTCATGATTGAATCACACTAGAATCGCTCACTTACTCAATCGGATGAACACTATCAAGCTAGAGTGAGTTAGAGGGCTCATAAGCACTCTCAAGCATAGATACAAAGTCCCCCAAGGTGCTCAGCCCAAGCCATGGTTGAGACCACCTTCTATTTATAGACCCAAGGGCTAAAATAGTCATTACCCCTTCACTGGGAAAAACTCAGGATGACTGGATGCGTCGTTCAGGTCGATCGGACGCACCCTGCCAGCGTCCGGTCGCACTACACCATCCATGTGTCACTCTGCGTTCAACCATAGCCACATGATCTCAGCGGTAACTTCATGCGTCAATGGTTAAGTTGCGACCGGACGCAGCACAGTGAGTCCGGTCGTTTCGAGAGAGCTCCCTAAGCCTCTGTTTTATGACCGAACATGTCCTGTCCATCATGACCGGACGCAAACCAGCGTCTGATCAGTTCTATGCCCGCGCCCCTAACTCCAGCGCCGCCTACGTCACCGTACGTCACATGTGACCGGACGCAGGCCCGGTGCGTCCGGTCACTTTCAACGCCAGCGTCCGATCGAAGACCGACGCCTGCGTGTTCTCTGCTGCCACTGACTGGACGCGCCGGTCCTACCGAGGCCAGCGTCCGGTCACTTATAGTGACCTCCTTTTGCCTCCGTTTCTTTGCCGAGTTGATCCACATCAACTCCAACTTCATCTCCTTTGTAAATGTGTCAACACCACCAAGTGTACACCACCATGTATATGTGTGTTAGCATTTTCACAATCATTTTCCAAAGGATTAGCCACTCAACTTGCCACACCACTCGATCCTAGTGATGATGTAAAGTTAGATCACTCGAGTGGCACTAGATGACCGATATGCTAACAAGTTTGCCCCTCTTGATAGTACGGCCATCTATCCTAAACCCGGTCATCAACTTCTCTACACACCTATGACCGGTGAAATAAAATGCCCTAGGTTATACCTCTGCCTTGTGCATTCCATTCCATTTCCTCCAATGTCGATGCAACACATGCACCAACACGATCAACAATGATATGATCCACTTCATATCATCACATGATCATATTGGTTCATTGATCTTGACTTCACTTGCTTTTCACCATTGCCTTCGTCCATCGACGACAAGTCTTGCTCAAGCTTCACCGCCACGCGGTCCATCGCTCCAAAGCCTCTGACTTGCCCTTCACGCTTGCAACCAATCCATCAAGCCAAGTCATGTTTTGATCTTCTCCACCTTGATCACATGACTCAATGTCATGTCTCATGTGCAATGAGCTCCTTCATCATCACATGTGTGAGCTTTGCAACATCTCCGAGCCATTTCCACCTTTATGGCATATGTTGCTCACACACATGTACTTGTGGACTAATCACCCGTGTATCTCACATAAACACAATTAGTCCATCTGAGTTGTCACTCAATTATCAAAACCAAACAAAGACCTTTCAATCTCCCCTTTTTTGTAATTGATGACAACTCTACAAATATATGGAAATTAAGCTCTTTTGGATTCATGCTGCTTGCCCAAGCAATTTTACCATGTGTAAATGATTTTGGACAAGTACCACAAACCCGAAATGGTAGTATTACCTCCCCCTACATATGTGCTAGAGTGTTTGGTTTAAAGCTCGCACATATGCATAGATTGAAATTATGGGAGAGTAATTACTACCAAATGATGCTAAGGTGTATAGAGTAAACCTTTGAAGCGTGATACCAATCGGAGTTGCACTTTTAACACCATCCTTAGCACCATGAGTAGCTAGATATAACTTGGAAATAAAATCACTAGATACCTCATGAAATCAACATTAGAAGCAAGGTACTAGCATTACTTGAAAAGCATACCAAGTGTCTAGCTATCATCCTATGCATGCTAGTTTTCATTTCATCAATTAAATTCTACAACTAGCATACACCACACAATCATGCATATCAAATTTTAAAAATTTATGCAATGCAAGCAAGCACATGACTATGCACATATCAAATGCAACCAATCAAAGTTCATGAGCTTGCTCCCCCTACTTGTGTGCTTCTCTCCTGTCCAAGAATTGTTGATCCATGTCTTTTCTTCAATATTGCTCTCTCTTTGTCCATGTCCATGTCCAACCACTACTTTTCTTTAATGTCTCCCAAAGCTTTCATATCTTTGTACAATCTCTCCCCCTTTGTCATCAATTTCCATAAAAGGTGTGCTCCTTATTGATGCAAAGTTTTGCATTTGGAGTAGATTGTTGAGGCTTGAATCTTGCATTTTTTATGGATATCACTTGATTGTTGGAATGACACCACTTGTAGATACCACTTGTAACTTGTAGGTACCACTTGTACCACTTGTAGGGCTTCTTGAGATACCACACATAGGATCTTTGATCTTGGTACCAATTTGTGGGATGCCTCCCCCTAAGTCATTTCATGGGTCATCCATTTGATATACTCTTGTTGCTGAGGGATGCATTCTTCATTTAATGATCACTTAAAGTTGAGGATCACTTGTGGAACCATCATCTTGCATGATTGATACCACGTGTTGATGTGATACCATTTGAAATAATTTTCTAGTATAGAACCACTTGTTGGATTTATCAATAAAAACAATTTCTTGAACATTTGCTATCTTCATGAGTACCACTTATAGGATATCAATAAAAACCTCTCCATCTGACCCTGCCCCACCTTGACTCGCGTCGCGCCAAGCTCCAATTTTGTAATCTTGCCGCCACTGTGCCGTTAAGGCTCATCGCCGCCCGCGTCATGGCCAGTCTCCACCATGTTACCCCACGCCAATTCCTTTGCACCTTTAGCTCATCTTAGCTTCCTCTTCGTCGTGCACATGCTAGTCACAGCTTTTGTGCCACCTCCTCACCACTGACGCAGAGGTGCCTTAATGGTTCACCATTTGCCTCACCACACACATGCGGCCAGCCTCGCTCGAGTCATCTCCGGCTGAGCCGGCTTCTTGGTAAGGTCACCGGTGAGTTGTCGTTGCTCATCCGCTGCCCTACTACCTTGATTGTTGCTATGGCTCACCTGAACACCGTCGCCATTGCCGTAGGGTGTCCACCATCATGGAGAGGTCCTTCTACGGTGTCCCAGCTCATGCAACTGCCACCCATCGTCTCGTGTCGAACCCTAGGTGAGCGTCGACCTCGTAGCTAGGTTAGCGGGGGTCCCGCGTGGCCGGCGTAGGCGCCTGTGCCACTGCTCACCGCGCCGGAGCGTGTGGGGATGGCCGAGGGCCTCACCATTGTAAAGAGGAAAAAGGTCTGAGAGTTCTCTTGCATAAGTGTTGTCTATAGGAATAGTAACATAGACTGCGGGTTATTTTGCTCATAGTCTAGGGGCGTTTTTGCATATGTGCCAGCACGCGCAGGCCTCCTCACCGCGGGCAGCCTCCGCGTGTAGGCCACGCCTCACCTATGGGCTGCCGCGTGCTCGCGCGCGCGTTGCGCCTCGTGGGCCGCGTGGACCGAAATCGGTTTAGATTTTTCGTGGAAAATAGAAATAGCTTTTCATTTGTAATTCTGAGCTAAATTTTGGTAAATCATATAAAATCATATAGATGTCCAAAAATTTTGAAACCAATTTTCTTAGGTTCCAAAAATTATGCTCTATCTGTTAGTGTATTTAGTTCATATATATATTTGTTGATACTAGTGGCTATTAAATCATTTGTGAGTATTTAGTATTATTTAGATTAGTATTTGTAGGAATTTTTGTGGCAAATTGGTAATAGCTTTAACCATGAAATTTTTATAGTAGATTCATTGTATTATTATGTGCTTACTGTAATTTTTGTAGCCTTAGAATCGGTTGAGAAATATGATAGCTAAGTACTCCTTGTAGTATATAGGAAATCGTTAATAAGAGTAAGAATATATTTTAGTCGCTAAGTAGCACTTGTAGGTGAAACCCTGCTGGTTTGATGAGAATGATGATTAGCTCGGCATCTTAGTTATTAGAGCTAGCTTAGTGGCTTAGTAGATGTATTCTTATTTTAAGAACTGTTGTTGCCTTAATATTGAGCGTTGCATCGTCATTGCATGCACGTAGAAAACGAGTTGGTGGAGTTCATGACCGAGGGTGAGCAGGAGTATAAGGAGCTGATTGAAGAGTATGAGGAGGAGATCCTCATGCAGGAGGAGGTCCTAGAGCCACCACGGACTAACTGAGCTAACACCGCGCCTGCCCAAGGCAAGCCTCGGTGCATAACCCTTATTTTGATTAAGCATTGAATATTTATATCTGTGATGTGCATTTACGTTACAGGCATTTTATGAAAACCACCTGCATAAATATATCTGTCCTATGAAGTCCTGCTAGTATAGGTCGAGTAGCTACTATGCTTAGGCTATCAGTAGCATGAGTAACCTGCCATTATTCACAATAGGTGATTATTATTATCACTCTTATGATAAAATGGTGAAAGGAAAAATAGAGACCGGGTAGGGATATGGTACGGGTATTGATGGGTGTAAGAGGTTGTGTCCCGCGACCAATGGGGCATAGCTTGGTTACACTGTTTTCCCTGTCCGTATCGGTTAAGGACCGGCCGTTGTATTGGATTCTAGTCAGGTCATAGACTTATTATCCTGAGCACATACTTATTTATGGGAGTAGGGAAGGATCGTTGCTCTCCTATCGTGGGTTCCGGCCCTTTCCGGACCGACTAATTGGAGGCGGGGATGGTAGAGGTCTAAGCACCACACTAAGTTTGGGACTTAGGAGTGGGGGCTTGGAGTCCAAGTTTGGACGGAGACCTGGACCCCTTGATAGGAGAGTGGTGGGTTGGTCCTGCTTATGCCTAGGGTACAAGCGGGGCATGTGTTTCGGGGTACCCAGCTGGGCACATTGATTCACGAATCGCTAGGTAATCCGGTATGACTTGTCTACAATCTAGCACCGTAGTAAGAACTAGAAGATGAAAGGTGGTGAAATGGATCTGATTGCTCAACTCTTGCTTGAAAGTAGAACATGTGCTTACATAGAATGGTTAGCTAATGAACTAATCATGATTGCTAATAAAACACATACATAAGGATTCACTACTAGTATTGCTTTTTGCAAAAAGGAAACCCAGCAAACCATAAAGCTTATCATATCATTTGGAGTCGGAAAATTATTCCCATTAGTAGGGTAAGTCTTGCGTGTACCTTGTGTACTCAGGGTTTATTTACCCCTGTTGCAGGTGCAGCTTTAAGAGTAGCTATTGTGTGGAGAATTCTTCTGGTGGGCACAGACGGATCCTTGTATTCTACCTTTAGATGTTTATTGTAATTCCGCTGTTTAAATTCCACACTCTAAACTTGGTACTGTAATAATATATTTCTAAGAACTCTGGTTGTATGAAATAGACTAAGTATTATAAACTCGTTCTCATTATTGGATCCTAGAGGAAAAACGTGGAATATTCAAGTTCTCCCTTAGGGTGTGCTCGACGGAATCCGTCCGATGTAGCTTGTTTTCGGGGTGCTTAGTGTCTAGTGGAAGACGAGCGCCTCCGAAGATGTGTTATTTCTGGCGGTTCTGCCACAGACTTGGCAATGAAGTCTCCACTCATGGTGATGTATACAGCTTTGGCATACTCTTACTAGAGATGTTGACCGGAAAAAGACCAACAGGCAATGAATTTGGAGAAGCCATTGAGCTCCAAAACTATGTTTAGATGGTGCTGCTAGACAGAATGAGCACTATTTTGGATCAACAACTACTAACAGAGACATAAGATGATGAACCAAGCACCTCAAACTCCAGCAGTATTAGAGGCGCTAGAAATGCTTGCATCGCTTCAATTCTACAGGTTGGGATTTACTGTTTAGACCAGACACCAACGAATCGCCCATTAATTGGAGATGCTCTGAAAGAGTTTCAAGCAATTAGAGACAAATTTTAGAAGCACCTCCACCACGAGGGGGGGTGTCATCAGTTAGCTGAAGTGTGAAAGATTTCTTATATGTTAGAATTGTCTCAAATAAATTTGTACAATATAGTTAAAGTTAGGTCCTTCGAGGTTTAATTCATGGTTAAGATATACTCCCTCCATTATGTAAAGAAGAATTCTAGCATAGTAACAAGTCAAACTATCCAGGGTTTGATCAAGCTTATTAAACAATTATAAATATTTATGATAGTAAATAAGTCTCATCGGATTTGTCACGGAACATATTTTCGTAGTATACATATTTGGTGTCAGTGATATTTATACCCTTTTCTATAAGTTTGGTCTAAAGTTAGAACTAGAACCGCATCATTTTCTAGAAGGAGGTAATAAAATTTGAATCGTATTGTATATCCATAAAGCGCGTAATAATGTAGGGCTCGTTGTTGTAAGCTGTAACCACGATAAGACTTCACAGTTGGTTTGGACAGCGGTGATGCCGTGGTGCACCTTGGAGATGTTCTAAGGCAATCTGTCATACTCAAACAGGGATGAGAAAGTCTATTATAGATTTCTTTAGAGCATCTCTTGTTTGCCTGACCAACAGGCAGAAAACAAGCCTCCAACAGTCATACTATCCGCCTCGCCAACCCAATATGCTCGCCATATCATGCTTCTGGCTTGGGAAATATATCATTGCCGCACCACGCCTGACAGGAGGACTGAGGACTGGTTTTTTGCTTACCTTGTTTTGCTTCAAAAATTCATTGTTTCTCTCCTCTTTCAAAAACTCAAAACGTGGGTACATCAAATTTCTAAAATCATGCCAAATTTACGGCTGGTACAATAGATAATGGAGAACCCATTTAGCCGTACTTATCTCAGAATCACTTGTAAATTTTAAATTTAAAAATAATAAAAAATGAATGTTCTTTAAGTTATTTGAACTTTAGGGTATTGATTTAATTATCCAAAATCATGGAAAATGTATCAACTCTTGTTATTTTGAATACCAATAAACTATAGATCAATAGGATATGAACAATGGATTTGGCAAGTCTGTTAGAGTGTGCTAAAATATAGAGGAGGAATGATATGGAAATGGATAGCCAAATAAAGATATAGAGAGTGAAATTTAGACTATCTATTGGAGATGCTTTTATCTTGTTTTATCCGGTGAGATGAGAGCTAAAATAGTGAAAAATATGGATTGTTTAACTGCATGGGCAGTATGACATTGCTAGTTGATTTTTGCTTGGGCTGAAAAAGACAATGGTACTCCCTCGTTCCAAATATCTAAGTGTAAGCAAAAGCTACGTGTCTAGAATAGCCAAAACGTCTTATAACTTGAAATGGGGGAGTAGCTCAGTGTGGCAGGTTGAGATTGTCATACGCATATTTTTTTATATTTTGATGTAAAATATCGCAATACCAGCTATAAAATTGTAAAATAGTGTTTGCAAGGACCATCGGATGTACTTTTGTCTGTACTTAGCACGAAAACAATGCACAAAAGTACGCAACATGATAAGGATGAGCTATATAGCATGTGTCTTTTTGGTTGTCTATATTAAGCTTAGTCTTTATTAGATCTTATGCAGCACAACCTTGAAAGCATCTAGGCCCCTAGTTGGGTTTCGGTGATTAATGACGACATGAGATTACTGTGACTAACTTAAGTTAGATCATGGTCATGATGATTGTTTGGGCAATTATAGTTTTCATGCCCCTATCGATGGAAATCGTTTCAGTTTTCAAAGGATGGACAACAAGGTTAAGGATGGACTAGTTCTAAGTGTCATTTGGCGTTGGAGAGACACTTAGAGTAGTTTAGGACTTTATTTTTCCTTTGACCGTACTATTAAGTGGGTATGAACTAGTAGCTTGACCTATTTGAGTTTAATGGGTTAGGTGTGGTGCACAGGTGTGGTGCACACCTATCAAACTTAGCACTAGGTAGCTTAGGAATAGCCCTAAGATCGATTGGAGTCAACTTCATTCACGAAGGAGTTTGAATTGAAAGTGAATGGAGGGTCAAATGATTGACCGGACGCTGATTTAGTGTTGACCGAACTCACAGGTGCTGCGTCCGATCAGTGTTCAGCGCGCACAGCAGAAGCCCAAGAGAGACTAAACGCTGAGCATTGATTGGGACCGGACGCGCTGGTGTCGACCAACTATAGCAGCTATGTCTCAGTGTTGATGAAGGATCAGACGCTAAACAGTGAATGACCGGATGTTGTGTTTGCAGTATCCGGTCAATATCAGCAAGGTTCAAGAGAGGAAATTTGAGGACCGGACCTGTCAGGTCCAGGTGGATCGAACGCTCCTCTACGTCCAGTCACTGCAATGGCCCTCTCTGATAGAGTGACGCCACATAGCCGTTGGCTACTGACCGGCGAGTCCGGTCACATCGACCTACGCGTCCGGTCACATGGACCTACGCGTTCGGTCACCCTGAAAGATGCTGAGTTGGACCCTAACAGTTATATTTTGAATGAGGGGTATAAATACATATCCTACTCATCTAATTGAGCTCTCTTGTCCATTTGTTCAGCTGAGAAACACCTTTGGAGTGCAAGGAAGAGCAAGAGCCTAGTGGGGTGATTGAAATTTGATAATCCAAGATTAAGGACCTCATTAGTGCATAGGGAGTAGCAAGTGTGCATCCACCTTTCTCCTTAGGCTTGTCTTGATAAAGTGAGAGTTTGTGCTTGTTACTCTTGGTGATCGCCATCACCTAGATGGCTTGGTGGTGATTGGAAGCTTGGTGATCATCTGGCGGAGCTTGTGGATGACCCAAGTCATGTTGTGAGTGGTTGTGGGCGATTCACCATGACAGAGTGTCGAAGAATTAGCCCATAGAGAGCACTTGATCCTTGCGCGGATAAGGGGGAGCTACACCCTTGCGCGGGTGCTCCAACGAGGACTAGTGGGGAGTGGCGACTCTCCGATACCTTAGGAAAACATCGTTGTGTTCCTCTCCTTATCTTTACTTTGAGCATTTACATTTGAGCAATTCAATTCATGTCTTTACATTCTTAGAATTTCCATACTAGAGTAGGATTGGAACTTAGTGTGCAAAATTTTTGTGCGGTAGAACAATAGAAACACTTCTAGGCACAAGAGGGTGAAATGGGCTAAGTGTAGGGCTTAATTATTGCAAGAAATTTAGAATTAGCCCAATTCACCCCCCCTCTTGGGCATCTTGATCCTTTCAATTGGTATCAGAGTCTCGCGCTCCTTGAATTAGGCTTAACCACCTAGAGCAAGATGTCCCACGGGGATGGACCCCCTCTCGTCTTTGAGGGAGATGACTTTCCCTATTAGAAAATTCGCATGGAGGCGTACCTAGAGGCTCTAGATGTTGGAGTGCTTAGAGCCACCTCACAAGGTTTTCCAACACCTAGGGATCCCGCTAACCTTCAAGGTGATGAGATTCACTACGAGAAGTGGAATGCAAAGGATAGAAACACTCTTTTTAGAGGCCTTTGTAAGGATGTCTTTAACCGTGTGCGGAACCACAAAGACGCCTATCAACTATGGTCAGACATTTGTGCGCTCCATGAGGAAACCAAGAGTGAGCGTGAGGAACGCTATCACCTCATGATGAAGAAGCTTAATTCATTTGAAATGCTTCCTAGTGAAAGTGCTAATAAAATGTATTCACGCTTGAATGTTCTTGTAGAGGAGGTCAATGGGGTTGGACTCACTCAAATGCAACCATCAGATATTGTGAGAAAGATCTTGAGTGTCCTCCCCATTGACAAGTATGGGCATATTGTGACAGCGCTTCATCAAGGCAATCTTTTCACCGCTACGCCAACTCAAATATTGGGGAAGATCAATACACATGAGATGTACATGCATATCACTCCACAGGATGGCTCTTTTTCCACCAAGAAGAAAGATTTGGCATTCAAGGCTAGCCAAGAGAAGAGGGGCAAAGCAAAAGTTGATCATGATAGCTCAAGTGATGATGAGATTGATGATGCAAGCCTTGCTCTCATGGTGAGAAGAACCACCAAGATGCTCAAGAAGCTAAACAAGAATGGTGTCAAGTTTGATGGCAAGAAGAAGAAATTCTTCACTAGTAGTAGAAGGAAGCCCATCTCCAAAATGGATTGCTACAATTGTGGAGATCTTGGTCATCTAGCTCATCAATGCCCCAAACCCAAGAAAGACAAATATAAGAAGAAGTAGAAGGGCAAGAAAGATGACACAAGTGATGATGATGATGAGAAGAAGAAGAAGAAGAACAAGCCATACAAGAAGAAGGATGGCAAGAAGAAGGAATTTCATAAGAAGAAGAAGAATGGCAAGGCCTATAGTGTTGGTGATTGGCTCACAGACATTGAATCATCAAGCGGCTCATCCGATGATGAAAGTGAAAATGAGAAGGAGAAGGTGGCCGCTCTTGTGATTGGGTCTTCACTACCTTCACCGACACCATCGTCATCATCTTCTACACACCTATGCCTCATGGACAAGGGTGAACAAAAGGTGAACTACAAGACCGGTGGAAGTCATTGGGTTATTGATAGTGGTTGTACCCAACATATGACCGGTGATCCTCGTATGTTCACCTCACTAGATGAAGAAGTAGATGGTCAAGAAAGGATTACATTTGGTGACAATTCAAAGGGCAAAGTACAAGGGTTGGGCAAAGTTGCAATATCAAATGATCACTCAATATCAAATGTGCTATATGTTGCTTCATTGAGCTTTAACTTGCTATCCGTTGGTCAATTGTGTGATCTTGGTTTTCAATGTTTGTTCACCGAGAAGGAAGTGGTTGTGTCAAAGAAAGATGATGATCAAGTTATATTCAAGGGCTTTAGATACAACAACCTATATCTAGTGGATTTTACCTCCAAAGATGCAAACTTGAAGACATGCTTATTCACCAAAACATCACTTGGGTGGCTTTGGCATAGAAGACTTGCACATGTTGGGATGAGTTCACTCAAGAAGTTAATGAAAAATGAGTTGGTGAGAGGTTTGAAGGATATGAAATTTGAAAAGGACAAGCTTTGTAGTGCATGTCAAGCCAGCAAGCAAGTTACAAACACTCATCTAACCAAAGCTTACATGTCAACAACAAGAGTGCTAGAGCTTCTCTATATGGATCTATTTGGACAACTTACAAGAGTTTGGGAGGCAATCTATATTGTCTTGTGATAGTTGATGACTACTTTAGATACACTTGGGTGTTCTTCCTTCATGACAAGACCGAAGTGGCCGCATGTTTCAAGAAGTTTACCAAGAGAGCACAAAATGAATTTTAAGTGAAGCTCAAGAAGATAAGAAGTGACAATGGGAAAGAGTTTGACAACACAAACATTGAAGCATATTGTGATGAAGTTGGGATTAAGCATGAGGTCTCCGCAACCTACACTCCTCAACAAAATGGTGTAGTAGAGAGAAAGAATCGGACACTAATCACCCTTGCAAGAACAATGCTTGATGAGTACAATACACCTCAAGATCTATGGGAGGAAGCTATCAACATCGTATGCTGTGCATCCAACCGCCTATTTCTCCAAAAGTTTTTTAGCAAGACCCCTTATGAGTTGCTCAATAGAAAGAAGCCGGACGTCTTATTCTTCTAGATGTTTGGTTGCAAATGTTACATCTACAAGAAGCGGCAACACCTAGGGAAGTTCCAAAGACGTTGTGATATTGGTTTTCTTGTTGGTTACTCAGCAAAGTTCAAAGCATATCGAGTATTTAATCATGCTACCGGCTTGGTTGAAGAAACATATGATGTGAAATTTGATGAATCTAACGGCTCCTAAGGAGCACATGAGAATCTTGATGATATAGGTGATGAACCATTGAGGGAGGCCATAAAGAACATTCCGGTTGGAGACATCAAGCCCAAAGATGATAAAGATGATGTACAAGTGATTGATCGACCCTCTTCATCAAATGTGCCACAAGATGATGATAAAGATATGAGAGTAGAAAATGAAGATACTCACGTCTCCCATGACCAAATGGTGGCACAAGCTCAAGATATTGATGCTCCACAACCTCTTCCTCAAGTGGTTGATAGAAAAAATTCACCCCTACTACAAGCACATCCACAAGATCTCATCATAGGGAGTCTTTCAAAGGGTGTAATGACTCGCTCTCAAAAACTTGCTTCATTTATTAAACATCACTCGTTTGTTTCTTGTATTGAGCCTAAGAATGTAGAAGAAGCTCTTCAAGATCTAGATTGGATAAATGCCATGCATGAAGAATTGAACAACTTCACCCGCAATGAAGTTTGGACACTTGAAGAGCGACCACAAGATGCAAGAGTCATTGGAACAAAGTAGGTGTTCCGCAACAAGCAAGATGATCAAGGCATCATTGTGAGGAACAACTCAAGGCTAGTTGCAAAGGGGTTCTCTCAAGTTGAAGGGTTGGATTTTGGAGAGACTTTTGCACTGGTTGCAAGACTTGAAGCAATTTGTATCCTTCTTGCATATGCATCTCATCATGAAATGAAATTATATCAAATGGATGTTAAAAGTGCTTTTTTAAATGACTCCATAAATAAACTAGTCTATGTTGATCAACCTCCTGGGTTCGAAGACCCTAGATATCCTAATCATGTTTATAGGTTGTACAAGGCGCTATATGGGCTAAAGCAAGCCCCAAGAGCTTGGTATGAGCACCTTCAGGATTTCCTAATTGAGAAGGGCTTCACCATTGTGAAGGTCAACACCACACTATTCACCAAGAAGCTTGATGGAGAGATCTTCATTTGTCAAGTATATGTTGATGATATCGTATTTGGCTCATCAAATGAAGACTATTGCAAATAGTTTGGTGAATTGATGTCGAAGGAGTTTGAGATGTCTATAATTGGAGAGCTTACATTCTTTCTTAGTTTTCAAGTCAAGCAAATAAGAGAAGGGATCTTCATCTCTCAAGAAAAATATACCAAGGATCTTCTCAAGAGGTTTAAAATGGATGAATGTAAGCTAATCAAGACGCCAATGCCATCTAATGGACATCTAGACCTAGATGAGGGAGGTAAATTGGTTGATCAAACTCTCTATCATTATATGATTGGTAGCTTGTTATACTTGACCGCATCTAGGCCCGATATCATGTTTAGTGTGTGTATGTGTGCTAGATTTCAAGCTAATGCTAAGGATGCTCACTTGGTTGCTGTTAAAAGAATTCTTAGGTACCTTAAGCACACACCAAGCATTGGTCTTTGACATCCCAAAGGAGCTAGATTTCAACTAGTTGGCTATTCCGATTCGGATTATGCCGGTTGCAAAATTGATAGAAAAAACACATCCGGAGGGTGCCATTTGCTTGGTAGATCACTAGTGTCTTGGACCTCTAAGAAGCAAACTAGTGTGGCCTTGTCCACCGCCGAGGCAGAGTACATTGCCGCGGGTGCTTGTTGTGCACAAATTCTTTACATGAAGCAAACTCTTCTCGACTATGGTGTAGTTCTAGAAAGAGAACCTCTCTTGTATGACAATGAGAGCGCGATAAAACTTGCTAATAACCCGGTTCAACACTCTCACACCAAGCACATAGATATCCGTCATCACTTTCTTAGAGATCATGTTGCTAAAATGATATATCACTAGAAGGTGTAAAGACCGAGGATCAATTGGCGGATATCTTTACAAAACCTCTAGATGAGGCTACGTTTTGTCGGTTGAGGAATGAGCTCAATGTGCTTGATCTAAGTAACTTCACAAAAAAATGAGCTTGTGTTGTCCCTTGCATTGCATTGTAATATAAAACATGTTTAATTTTTAGTAATGCACTTAGGGCTTGTCTAACATGGTTAAGATAACCGCCAAAAAGCGTGTGAAGAAGCTTAACTTTGGATCAAACTTGACAAGCAACTAGTTTTTCTTTCAAGTATTGTATTGCATACGCATGTGTGTTGCTTTGTCGTTTCTTTTTGGTTATTTTTTTGAGCATCCGTTGTGTTCGTCCACAAATAGGGAGAGCATTTGAAGCCCCTATTGGTTATAAACCATATTGGGTGGCCACATGTTGCTCCTCACCTCTTTTGTTGCTTATTTTTTCTAAAATAAATTATAGCCAAAGGCAAATTATTTTAAAAATTTTGAGGGTTTGAGAGAGCTCTCCCATATCTGTCCCAATTGGTGGTTATTTTGGTCTTATCGGAGTTGGGACTTATTGGGAGAAAGCGTCGTGTAGAAAGGAGAAGAACTGCTGTGGAAGATGGACCGGACGCAGGGACCGGACTCACCTATGGCAGCGTCCGGTCAGTACATCAGGAGGAGATGCAAGTGCTAAAGAAGACCGGACGATGAACAATGTTCCATCCGCGTACGGTGACAAATTGAATCTGTGTCCGGTCAGGGCAAGTTGGAACACAGGAATGATCGGACTCTAAGTTGTGTCCGGTCTAGGGTAATCGGACGCGTCCGATCACGTTTTGAGGCTCTCTGGACCTCTCTATACGCGACCGAACTCCGGGGGGCAGCGTCAGGTCATTTTCACCTGTGCGTCCGGTCGCAACTGTCAAAGCAAAATAGATCTATATTTTCTCTGTCTGACGCTGGGGCCCACACATACTTTTCTTCTTCTCCCTCACACGCCTGCCCCCTCGCGTCGCCATGCCCGCGCCCTCTCGCCGCCGCTTTCGCGCCACACCGCCGCACCCACGCCGCGCCGCCACATTCGCATGAACCCTAGCGCCGCCGCTGCGTCACTCCGGTCGCCCTTCCGCAAGGAACATGCGCAGCGTAGCCACCGCGACCGTCCGCTCTACCCACGCTCGTGCCCCTCCATCGCCGCCGCGGTGCCCTAACCTCAGCCGCCGTGGGTCATCGCCACCGCCATCGTGGTCCTTCCGTCGACCTCACCATTGATTCTCTTGAGTCCAGCGAACGCGTACGCCCATCCTCGGCGTTTCCTTGGCCGATTGACATCATTCCCTGGGTGAGTTCCCTTGTCGCCCGCCAGGTGTTTGTTATAATGCCCGTAGAGAGCACTTGATCCTTGCGCGGATTAAGGGGGAGCTACACTCTTGCGCGGGTGCTCCAACGAGGACTAGTGGGGAGTGACGACTCTCCAATACCTCGGAAAAACGTCGACGCGTTCCTCTCCTTCTCTTTACTTTGAGCATTTACATTTGAGCAATTCAATTCATGTCTTTACATTCTTAGAATTGCCATGCTAGAGTAGGGTTGGAACTTAGTGTGTAAAACTTTTGTGCGGTAGAACAATAGAAATACTTCTAGGCACAAGAGGGTGAAATGGGCTAAGTGTAGGGCTTAATTATTACAATAAATTTAGAATTAGCCTAATTCAACCCCCTCTTGGGCATCTTGATCCTTTAAAACCTAAACTAGCATAAATGTATACAGTGCCTTCGTGTTTGGTTATCCTGCATAGGCAAGTCGTGTCCGATAAATTTGTGTTTATTTATTCACATTTTATTACATAATAGTCATCTTACAACTTCTATTAGAGATATCATGTTTATAGTAAAGGTAGATAATATTTTATTTTTACATGTCTATCAGCTTATATCTAAATCCACATTGTCCAATATGGAAAAACCTGGCGTCCTAGCTAATGTTGCATTGGCCTTTGAGCACCGTGCATATACATGCATAGGAACCTATGCAGGCAAACCAAATATAAAGGAAACCGCACAACACAAACTTGGATACGAGCTAAAGCACGTAATGCAACCCATGAGATCGGACCCTGTAATGCGACAGGGTTCAATCATGTACCGTTCCTATTACGAGCGGTTAGGAGAAGAGGCTGGGAACGGCCGTACAGTACCCTACCCTGGGCCGCAGTGTGCTATCATTCTAATCTCCGAGGGGATGAACCGTGATTGCCGCGGTGGTCCTCCCCCGGCGCTAAAAAGTTGGGTAAAAGTGCATGCGCGGCCAGCACAGGAGGACGGCCAATTTGAGGCGCCGTCGTAGGTTAGCAGCGGGGGCAGGCATGCAGGCACTCCAGTACCGACTGCAAACAGTAGCCTATTCGATCGAATCGAGATGAGAATCCCGGGCAGGTGACTGGTGCAGATTCCTGGGCGTCCGTCCGTCGGCGGCACCGGCACCGGGCCTGCGCACCAACCAGGCAGCCGCAGCCGCAGCCGCAGCGCGTGATCGCGTTTTCGCCTGTTTTCACCTGGCCTGGGCTGGCAGCGGCAGGCGCACCTTGCGAATGAGACAGGGCCTCCTGAGGCCTCACTGTCGTGGCTGTCGGCGTCCACCACTGGGGTCTGGGGAGCAGCTTCTCCAGTGTCCGTCGCGTGTTTCACTCCCCAACCAGGCATCAGGATCAGTAAACCTCGCTCTCCTGTCCTCCTATCCTTTTCCCCAGGCCAGCCGGGTGCCTGGGAAGGGACGGCGATCGGGCACGCACGAGATCCGGGCGCGGGGCCGCCCGGAGATCGGACTGGGACGGACGAATCCTCATCATGGAGAATTGGAGATGGAGCTGCCATTCGCCCATCGGACATCGCAGAGAATTGGAGATGCCTCGAGTGACCTTGACCTTGGCCTTGGGCTCTTCATCTCATCTCGCTCGTCGTCATCCAGAACCCAAAGCCAAGGACAGGCACCCACTTGTTGCCTTCTTGGCAGGGCCATCCATCCCCCACACCCCACCACTGCAGAGGCCAGAGATGATCCGAGTGTAGCGTGTTTCACATGAGAGAAGGACGAATCACTGATGGATGGAAATGGACTTGGATCGATCGGACCGGTTCTGGATAACGGACACGCAAGCGTTGAGAATTCGAGATCTGCACGAACGGATCATGGTTCATGGATATGCAGGAGATGGGCATCGCATTCACACCCACACTACTCTGCACTCCACCCCTCACCACTGACTGACCTTAAAGAAATGAAGGGAGGGAGGTCACAGGTCAGGCTCAGCCGATCCATCCATCCCCATTTCCTTTCGTTTTCGCCCTCACTCCCAAGACGATTTTTCACCGGTGCAGTGCAGGCACCATCAGGTGTCAGATGAGATGGGGACGCAAACCTCACATGGGATGGATCGATGCTGGCCCCCCCACGGCTCACCCCCACCCAATTTGCAGGCAGTCACTGTCCCGATGGAATGATGCCGTGCCCCTCGTCAGAGTCGTCCCTCCGGCCTCCTCCCAACTCCAACTCCAACTCCAATCCAACCAAGAAAAGGGCTGCCATTTGCCAATCCGGATGTGGGTCTGCGTCTGCCTCCACACTTCACAGGCTCTATAGCCTTGTAGGGAGTATAGGATAAACGCCACACCTGTCACCAGACAACTCCCTACTACTACTTCGCGCCAGAGGCCAGGCGCCCATTGTCGGTAAAAGGAACAGTGCCTTTGGACGCTACTACGGATCTGGAAGGAGCAAAGGCGATGTCAGAAAGGTTTACAAATGGAATGCTCATTAGCTCATGCTCTTCAGTGGCAGCGAGTGGTACCAAACTTTGTCCTGGATGCTGCCCCTGCTTGGAATGGAGCACGTTTCACTTGCCAATGGACAATGGTGCAATGCACACAGGATGACAGGACAGGACCACCCCCTTCCTGCTGTCTGGTTGCTGCATGCCACAATTGCTCAGAGTAGAACAAAAAACGCAATCATCGTGCAGCTGCCCTGCAGGAACATGAAAAAACCAGACATGTGCTTGCTGTGCGCTAGCCTGCTAGGCAACAAGAGGGTACCTGATCCATCATTAGAGAGACTGGCTACATTCACAGGATTAGTATTTCTCCATACAAGAACAAAGTTTCAGCATGTATACCAACTGCAGCGGGCACCCGCCGTTGGTAGTTTTCTACTTAGGAGTTGATGATATCATACGACGAACAGAATTATTAGATGGTACATAATTCGGGGAGCTAAGGCTTGGTCCGCGCTGAACTTCCATTCCAGCTCCATCCATCCCAAGGTCACTAGACCATTGGAAGTGCAAAACAAGCTCGCGGGTTGGGTCGCAGACCAGCCCTCAGCCCTAACCTGAGGGCATGTAACTTGCTCCTGCTGCGGGCGCCCTATCTTCGGCTCGTCAGAACTCGACCGATCCGACGGACGCAATCCCGGTGCTCAGGCTTCTCGATTCCTGCCTGCTAACGTAGTCGTCACAGCTGTTATCTAGCCTCCGCGCAGGGGCTGAGCTCAGGAGCTCCAGCCCCTGCTTGCCCATTTGCTGCACCTCCTGCGGCGAGAGTATCTTTATGCAGGACACCGTACTCACGAATTCCCTGCAGGTTGGGTTACAAAGGGCAGCAATGTGAGGAAGAGTGTGGAAAAGAAATACATGGAAGTGTTCAGGATGCATCATCGAGACGGTCGTGAGAACCTACTGCCAAGGGTCGTCGCCCACGAGAAGGATGTCCTCCTCACGATCGACGAATACAAGCTGCCAGCCTGATCTCAAAGGGTCTTCCAACTGGCCCTCAAGGCCAAATAGGCGCCCTAGTTCCCTACGGAGCTCATGATAGCTACTAAACCTAGTGATATCAAGCGACCTTCCGTAGGTTCCAGATTTGTAAACCTGTTATTCAAACAGAAGCAAATGTGTAGTAGATTAGTGCCAGTGTTGGTTATAATAGATTAGGGAGAAAAAAACAGAACTTCTCAGAGACTAGCTTCTTATATCAAGTGCAAACAGGTATACCATTGTTTTCTAATAAAATGCTCTACAAGCTTAATTGCGTGATTATCCATTACATTCAACAGATATAATGGTTAAAAATTGTAAAGCATTAGCAGTGAACAAATTTCAGACAGTTGTGAGCAAATAGTTAAATATTCTGGCAATAACATGTGCAGCACATAAAAAATAAAGTTCAATTCACAAAAGAAACATGGATCCCTTCCCAGTAAAAAAAATTACCCACCTTCACGAAGGTCGCTGGTGGTCGGTTCACTTGGTCAGAATTATCTGAACATGGCGGCACATACCCAGAATCATCTAAGCAGCCTGAAGAATTTAGAGTATGATCCAAAGGAAAATCATTCTGGGAAGGGCTCAGGAAATTGGAAGTGGAATAAGGTATAGCAGTTGAATCATTCCCATTTTGGAGACCAGGGATGCCTCCTTGCATTAGCAGTGACTGCGAATCTATACTAACACCAAACAAGAGGTGATTTTGAGGATCAGAGTTCACATCTTGATCCACCAAGCATCCTCTTCCAGGAAGTGGTGCCAACAGAGAGCTATGAGGTATACTAGCTTGTGTAGAGTCCAATTGTTCCATCTGGGACGAAACCTGGGGCCGAGAAGGAAGCAAAGACTCCACCGCAACTCGCTTCGATGACCATGGGTCAGGGACAGGTATCGCAGTGGGCCTCGGCATACTGAGGTGAGAAACTGCTTCTGATGAGAATGGCCTCAGTGTATTTTGCATGGTGTTGGTGTTGGTGTTGGATGGAGACAGTGAGCTTACATTGGTGTCTGTAAAGCTCTGTGCCTGTGAGAACGGTAATATTGTTTGCAGTGCCACAGGTGAAGACTGAGAGGCTGACGACAGCTGAGAAAATGCTGATAATGCATTAGATACAGACTGGTAGTTGGTCATGTTCTGTTGTTGCATTTGTTGATGTTGAGGGACTTGCAGACACTGTGATTGCTGCTGCTGCTGTGATTCTTGCTGTTGTTGCTGGGGATGCAGCTGGGGCTTCTGCTCATTGAATGACTGGCTGCGTTGGAGCTTCTGTTTGAGGAACTCAGACTGACCCTGCGCTTGGATTGTGCTCTCGGAGATGTTTTGAAGGTACAGCTGCTGCTGAAATTGAGGATGTGCTTGCTGCAAAATCTGACTTGAAAGAAGTGGCGTGGCGCGGCCAGCTATGTTCTGTGGCTGCTGGAACTGCAGCATTGTGGGTGATGATACCTGCTTTGTTGGATCCTGGAAAGCAGCTGTGGCCATCGCCTGATACATGTCAGGTTGCAGACCAAGTAAGGAAGCATCCAACCTTGGCTGCATCCAAGGGTTCATACCAAGTCCACCAAAATTTAACGACTGAAAACCAGGATTTGCTGTATCTCGAAGCCACATGAGAGAGTTTGCCAGGTCATCATCCTTCCCACCTACGGATAGACATCACATGAAAGGTTATTGGCGATAGAATGCATATTGCAAAATTATTTAATAAGCTAACATATCTACAAAGGCTAGCTAAACATAACTGCACCTCATACCATGCAGAGAAGGCAAGCCTGTTGGCCATGGACGCTTGAGCCTGAGCGGAAAAGGAGATGGATACATTGGGAAAGTTGTCAGGGGCTCAATCTCCCATAGTGACACCCTTGGCTGTCTCTCACCAGCAGTTGATTCATCCCAGCCAACCTATATTCATTCACACGTAAATTTTGTGATAATACAAAACCATGAAGTAGGTATCTCTGAGAGAACAAATTTTAAGGGAGCACTGTAGTAGTATCGTTTTTTCAACTGAAAATTTGCAACAGACATGGTGGACAAGGGCTTGTATAGTAAGCAGAGGAAACAAGAGAAGCACAGGTCCAAAATATACCTTAACAGAACGCCAGTGTGAATTTGGCCACCGAACAGAATCAAGATCACTGATTCCGGTAATTGTCCCCATGTATCTGGAATTGAATGTATTTGATCTGATTAGACTGCTAATACCACTTATGACTGCATATACAGTAGTTCAATGTTCAGTGTTAAGGAAAGCGGTATATTGACATGCGGCCTAAGCCATAGATCTTATTGGCGAATGCAGTAATCCTCAAAACTAGACAGGCAATGTGTAGGAAAATGGTAGAGAAAGAAAAATTAAAATGGCAAATGAACTAAGAGGTAAAACATAAAAGGTGAAGTTGCAAACAGATTTGAACTTACCTCCTAACGCTAGACTCTTCTGTCTCAAAAAGCATCCTGAAACGCATCCCCACAGATATACGGGTATGATAAACAGCCTTAACATACTTTGCAAGCGGTATGACAAACTCTGAAGGGCTTGCCCTGCAAAAGCAAATGTTAAAACATTTGACAGGAAAAACGCCCAAAAAATAAGTGATTATAGAGGTCCTACCTTGGGTTGTAGAAAATTGTAAACCGGCTATTTGTCGAAGCAGCATGAGCAGCTGCAGCAAGAAGACCGATATGCATGCTATCACTTGATAAGACTGAAGATGGCATGACTGTTTGTGGCCGATTTGCCCGACGAATTCCCAGCAGAAGCTGGTTATTGTCATTCCTGACAACGCAATGAGACATAAAATCAACCAAAAAGAAACTATCTGATTGGAACGAGAGGAAAAAAAGAGAGAACACGTGATTGTTTGGAATGCCGGAAGTATGAACATACCATATAAAAGGACAGAGTCACCAGCAACGAGTCTCTTTGCACTTACAAAGACACTCCAGCCTGTAGTTAGAAGATGCCGCTTTGGCTGACCTGCATTAAGGACGGTATTTAGAAGGTTATGCAATAGCACTTACCATTGAATGCACAAGAAACAGAGTTAAAAGGAAAAAATGAAAAACTGCTTACCACGAAAGATGTGACGGAATTTCCACTCATTGCCATGAAGATCTTTTGCCATCAACTCCTGGCATGGAGGTTGCTGGGTGAAATCCTACATAGTATTTGGCAAATTAGATCAATCTGTGGAGGAAACATAAATAATGAAGTTGAAACTTGAGAGAAGTTCACTTTCTGTAACAGAATCAACATAAATAATGAACTTGAAATTTGAGAGAAGTTGCACATACCAGTGGGGGAAACACTTTCTCAGCTGATCGACGGGGAACAGAGAACCCACCATGGGTACTTGTGTCACTTGCTGTTAATGTTTTGCAGAAATAGTTTGTTGGCTGTTTATTGCCCGAACCTAATTCTGCAGGTAAATATGGGTCCTTCAGTTCTTGCTGCACAAAAAGCAAGCCAAATATTACTCTTCATAGATACAAACAGGAGCTTGCATGCTATATGACACAAATAGGCAGAAACAACATAATTTACCGGGTTGAGTGGTTGTAGTGTCATCTGTGCATATACCTCATCTGTCTCTGCATCAGCCTGAAAGAAGAGAAATAACAAAGATAATAATGAAACACAAAACTAAGGTTACTCAACTTAAGGAGAAAGTGTTCCAAGGCTCCAAACTTACATGCATCGTCACATTATGCAGTTGGCATATAAGCTGTGGCGGCAGATTAGGATAATTGGGGATCTGAGACTCCATTTCCTTGTTTGTTGATGCTGCTACCTGCAGCAGATATTCACCAAAAAAAACTAGTGTAAAAAAAGGAGAATTTTTCGAGTTTTGGAAATACTGGCAGGGGATAATTGGGGGTTTGAGCTTGACAGCCAAACTGGAAGAGGACATAGGATTCACAGGCATGGTGAGCTTTGTGCACAAACCTGCTCACTGTGGCCCTGAGGGAAGTACACAACCCGGCTACCCACCGCGGGCAAGGAAACAAGCGGGCCGGCACAGGCATGCCACAACTCCGAGTTCAGGCACTTGTGCTCCTCCACAGCTGTAATGGCAGAAGTATTTGTTTTGTTGTCAAAACAAGATCCAATACTGCAAGTTTCTTCAGGAACGAAATATCAAGGGAGAATGAACTTGGTGACATATGCTTATGCCAACAAAAAAAAATGTTTCAGAAAGTGGATGATACAACATAAATTCCAATTCTAAGTGATAGAATTGAGAATCAAGAAGGTGTATTAACTTATAATAAATGTCCTTAAACTGCAACGATAGGGGACTATTCTTTTCATCTCAATTGAAAACAACCAACAACTCGGGTGGAAATACATATCAATCTATTCCTGGGAAAGAGAAATATCAAGAAATCAACAGACAGCAAGAACTAATAATAGACAAAAGAAAAAGGGGGCCAAAATCGAAAGAAAAAACGGTCCCGAGTTCGTGACAGTAACGCCTTAAAAAAATCATCAAAACAAATCCAGATAACCCTCCCAAATCAAACACGTCGCACTGGGTCGCTGCTGCAGGATCACACACACGGCCACAGAGCAGGTTTAAACTTTAAAGCGAGGCATTTAGGAACAAACAGAAACCAAATAGCAGTCCTACAACTCCAACTGAAACTAATACGGAAGAGGAAACAACGAACGTAAAGAGCATTAATGAATGAACAAGACACCAACGAGAAGTCGAAGTCGGCGCAGCAGAGCAGAGCAGGTGAAGGAGAGTACCTTCCGGCGAGCCCGGCTGAGCCGGGAGGACGCTGCCGGAAGACGACGAGAGCCTCATTTTCGCCCGTTGCCGAGGAAGCAGCAACCGTGCCGCCGATCTGATGAGGGCGATATAAGAGCCGGCAAAGGAAGGCGAAGAGGAAGGAAAGATTCCTCCTTTTCAGGCCAAATCACAGCGCCTTCCCAAAAACCATTCGCTGCTTTCCCAGTTCCTCCTCGCCAAGTCACCGCGAGAGACAGGCAGGCAGGCACAGCCTTCTCTCTCTCTCTCTGTTTTTTCCCCTCCACCGCGTGCCGCAGCTGCGGCTCCCGAAGATTACCGCCACCGGCGCGGCACCCAAGCAAACGCAGCCGCAATCTTTCCCTTCTATAATCAGAGGAAGGAACACAAAGGTTGTAGCATGTCACTTGCTTGGAAAGGTCGGTCTGGCTGCGATATTTAAGCAGCGAGAATGCGCAGAGGAAAAGGTTACCTTGTCCCGGAGCCGAGAGAACCCGGCGCTGGCGCCTCGGCCGCCGCCGCTGCAGGAGTCGATCGATTCGAGGAGGCAGGCGCTGCGTCAGATCCCGCGGCCGCGAGGTCCGTCGAGGGCGGTTAGCACCGCGCCGCCCGCGCCCCGGCCGCCGCCCTCTGGCAGATCCGCCCGGCGCCGGGGAGGGGCGCCAAGCATGTTCGCCCGCTCGCCGCCGCTTCTCCCCTTCGCTCCCTGCTCCTCGCAGACGCTGGGGCGCGGCTGCAGCTGCTCTGGCAATACTACTACGCAGAAGAGCCTGGGAGAGGGGCTTGCTGGAACTGGAACAGTTGCAGCCGCCTTGCAGGGAGGGACAAGCGCGCCCCTCTGCTTGCTGCTCTGGTATGCTTTCGCTTGCTTGCTCGCTCGTCTCGTTGCTTGCTTCCTCTCCCCCCTCGGTCTCGCTCGCTCCGGCTGGCCGCTGCTGCTCCCAAGTTTGTTCTCGGGGTTTTAACCCCACCCCACGAGTGGTGCTCCTCTTTTTCAGCTTTGCTCTTGCTCCGGTGCTCCCCCTTCTCTCTCCTCCCCTCGCGTGATTTTTGTCAATTCTCTGTGTCCTTGCTTCCTTCCACTCGGCTCTACTACTACTCCTCTGATCCTCTCCCCTAGTACAGCTACAGCTGGTTCAGTGGCTCCGCCTGCGCTGCGCGCGACGTGCAATCGCACATGAACAGTGCTCCGCGTGCCGCTCCCCGAACCCTCCTGATCTCCCCTCAGGCCTGAGGCCCTCACGTCCTCATCGCTCGGTCGGTCCTCTCTTGGCTTGTGGCTATACGAAATACTCATTTTAAGTGTAAGGAGAAATATAACCTAAATTTAAATATCTTCTCTTACGAAGACATATTTACAAAAAGGTTCTCTTTTAAGTATGTTATTGATAAGACCAAAAATAAATATTGAACCCTCTACCTGTAGCACTATCTAAACGTGAAATGTGTCTTGTATTTTGGATAGCGGTCGTAGGAGACGGTCTTAGTATGCTTATTATGCTGATGCTTGATTGGCAGGTGCTTAGCTTCACTGATCCCCCATTATGCCTGCCCTGGTACGGAAGCACGATTAGCACTGTGGAAACTCTGTGTTACTACTACTACCGGATGCTGTTGCCAAGTGAGGACTACTGTGCTGTGCTGTGCCGGGGTAGCAGAGTCCCAGCGAGTGGAAGCAAGCAGTAGCGTAGCAAGAGTGACGCACAGGCATCCAGGCAAGCAGACGCTGCTGCAGTTTGCAGTGAGTTTTGACCGCGCACCTAGGTGACGGTGACGCCATGCTCATTCAACCAGCCGGCGCAAGCGGTTGGCAAGTGTAGCCGTGTAGGAGTGCAGTCCTCCCCTCCGGCACTTTTTGACTTGGGCCTCGTTGAGATGCTGAAAAAATTTCAATCTGATGAATAGTACTACTTTCGTCTTATTTGATAAATATTGTCCAATCGTGTACCAACTAGGCTCAAAAGATTCATCTCGTGATTTCCAACTAAACTGTATAATTAGTTATTTTTTTTATCTACATTTAATACTCCATGCAAACGGTTAAAAATTGATGTGATGAAAAGAGAGTAGAAAAACTTGGAATTTAGGAGTAGTAAATTTTGATCCGACTGGTGACTGTCTGTATACAGCATGTTCGCTGTATATGATCATGGATTATTGTCTTGTTTAGATTGAGGTTAGGAATCAGTATTTGGCACCGTAGTACTTTCGTTTTTATTTGATAATTATTGTCTAATCATGACCTAACTAGGCTCAAAAAATTCGTATCGTAATTTACAATCAAATTATGTAATTAGTTTTTTTTATTTACATTTAATACTTCATATATGTGTCTAAAGATTTGATGTGACAGTGATAGTCGCAGTAAATTCACCGACACCGACTCCACTGACGACGATCCGTCCATCCATCCATGCACCCGTGTCTGAAGCCTGAACTCAGCATCGAACCTGCTGTTAGCAGTAGCAGCCTAGCACTGCAGTAAAACAGTAGTCGCAGCAGTAACAAAACTGCATGCGGCGCCGGGCGACGGAGACGGTGAAAGTGAAAGGCATGTGGTGAAGGGGGAAAAAAAAGGTTCGATTTTGAGCGACAATGCAGAGCCCAAAACCAAAACTGCCCACACTCGCAGTGCCCAAAAATAAATAAAAAACCACGAGAACGAACGCATCGCTCACGTCCAATTTCCATCCGCCACTACTGGATTAAGGCGCTTTGCCGGGTGCCGAATGCACCCGGCAAAGCCTACTTTGTATTCGGCAAAGCCTTTGCCCGGTGCAGCACTCGGCAAAGAGTCTCCGGCAAAAATTAGTCGGCAAAGATTTCTTTGCCGGGTGCTTTTTATCGGGCACTCGGCAAAGACTTTGCCGAGTGCAAACCCGGCACCCGGCAAAGAAAAGTGGTCGTTACGGCGCCGGCTCCGTCATCCCTTGCTTTGCCGGGTGCCATGTCAGAGGCACCCGGCAAAGATTTTTTTAATTTTTTTTTCAAATTTTCTTTGCCGGGTGCCGTGCCGGGAGGCACCCGGCAAACAATTTTTTATTTTTTTTTAATAATTTCTTTGCCGGGTGTCGCACCGCGGGGGCACCCGGTAAAGAGTTTTTTATTTTTTTCGTAATTTCTTTGCCGGGTGCCAGATCATAGGGCACCCGGCAAAGAATTTTTTTTTTTTGAAAAAACTTTGCCGGGTGCCCTGGCCCTGGCACTCGGCAAAGCTGGGAATTCCTTTCAGAGAATTCCCAGTTTTGCCGAGTGCCAGGGCCAGGGCACTCGGCAAAACCTCAAAAATTAATTTTTTTATTTTGTTTTTTGATTCTATAATCACAAACACAGCATATAAAAGATATATATCACATCTGAAGCATCACAAAGACAATATAGCATATATATATCACATCCATCTCATCACAAACTCAATACCACACATATATATCACATCGCGAATACAATACCTCACATACACGACATCACAAACATAATAGGTCCAATTACCATCGAAACAAGTCGATAGTGGATCACAGTGCATCACATGTCCATCAAGCGGTGAAAAAGAGATAGAAACTAAAGGTGGGGAGGAAACTGGGTGCCTGGTGAAGGAAACTCGGCACCGCCTGCTTGCGCCTGAGATGGGTCATTCGAACCCGCCGACGGAGGCTGCATAAAGGACAAGATATTCAGGCGGTTAGAGTGGGTCATCTAATGAAAGCACTAGTCGAAGCAATATGGATTCATACTCACTGGACTAGCTACAACTGGCGGCGGCGCTGGAGCGAACATCGGCACAGGTACACCGTTCACTTGCCCAAAGTTCTGCAGGAACATCGTAATCTCCGCCAGCTGCTTGGCCTGTCTCTCCCGCTCGGCCCGCTCGGCTTGTCTTTCCCGCTCGGCCACCTCGGTCCTCGCCGCCAGGTCCCGCAGCTCCTGAGCCATCCTTTCGTTATCGGCCTGCAACATTTCAATCGAATGTTTTAGTAATGTAAAGGTAACTAAGTTATGTAAAGATCAATGTACGAAGAGTTAAACTGGACTAACCTGGAGTGCGTCGACCCGCTGCTGTGAAGGGGACGGCCGTTGGCGTATGGCCGGGCCTCTGCTCGGGGTACTTGCTCGGATCTGGGAGAGGGAGGGAACAGAGCCGGACTCGAGGGTGCCATCGCCAAGCCAGTACCGCCCATGCTTCTTGCCCTGTCCGATCCTCATGACAGTCGTGCCATCAATGTCGTCGGTGCTCGGATCCCAGTCTGGCCCCTGGACCGACCTTGCGTCCGACGCGTAGGAGCTGATGCGGGTGTGGGCGCTCGGGTTGCTGTACGACTCGGGTGGGTCATCCGGGCTGAAGGTGACAGCGGAAGTCGCCTTTCCCTTGCGGGCCAGTCCATACGCCATGAACGTGGACAAAGGCTGGCCACCATGCGACGCCGACTGCGAGAAAGACAACAAGATGATTAGAAGTAACATGCAGAATGGAGCGTCAGAATACTAAAAATGAATTCACGTACCCAAGCTTGCTTGTACGCGCCGAGGCTGCGGCTGCCTTGGTGGTGTGTGGGGCCTGTCGCCTGCAAAGCCCGCTCCCGGTGGGCTTCGTGTTCCTGGATATAACCCTCTGTGAACCACCTGTCCACGATCATCTCCCAGCAGTCGGCAAAGGACTCGCACCACCATGGAATCATCTACATGTCATAAAGAATTTGAGATGTAAGACGACCAAATGAAAGCTACTTAATCTCAAAACGAATTAGTATTATTCTTCTTCATTTACCTCAATGTACTGTTCCCGGGTCAGAGGCATCTGTCTTGCCTGTGTCTTGCTGACTTTTTGACCAAGTCGCGTGGCATAGTACTTGATGATGCAAGTGAGGCGCTCCTCGTAGTGCATGTCGCTGATGCGTTTCCTGACACTTTTCACCAAGTTCTTCTCCGCCCTCTCCTCCTGTCCCTCTTCACACCTGAAAAAAGTCTGCAGACAGACACAATGTATCAATTCATTATGTCAAAAAGTGCCAAATGAATGCGATGTATTGATCAAAGTTGTGCGAACGAGACTTACCCAGAACTCTCTCCTGACCCGCTCCTGCTTGTCTTCATAATCTGCGTCGGGGGCAGATTTGTAGTGGTCCCACGATTTGGCCGGCCCCACAGTCCCCTTGTGTGTGACAATGCCGGGGTAATAGTGCCTGCACAGAAGCCCCAAGATGTGGTTGGGGTTGCGTGAGTCACCAGGCGACACAACCTCCCAGTGCCTGCACAAGTCATTAACAAACATTATTAGTTTCTCTGACAATTTTCAACAGGTTATATGAAGTAGCTATGATTAAATCTAAAGTTAGTTACCTGTCCCCCTGGGGGCGGATCACTGGGCGTAGGGGAGGAAGCGGAGGCCCAGGGAGTTTTGAGGGACCTCGCAAGTAGGGGCTAGCCGCAGCAGAGGCAGTGGAACTACTTCCGGCCTCGCCGCCCTCCTGTGCCTCTCCCTCGCTGTCCGTCGCCCGAACCTCGTCCGTCGCCAGAACTTGCTCATCCTCCGAGGAGTCCGTGGTACGGTGCTCCTCCGACACCTCACGCGGCCTGACTAGAGGAGGCCAGCCCCTCCTGCTGCCGCTCCCGCTGCCGCTGCTCCTGGCCCTCTGCCTCCTCCCGTCCGATGCGTTCTCTCCGGCATCTGCGTCCTGACGTGCTCTCTGGTACCTCGAGTTCACGTTCCTTGGCCCACTGCCGCCCGCCATCTTTATTCAATCACCTGCAATTAAAAAGAAACAAACAAGACATCATTACATGTATTAGAAATAGATGCTAAGTAAATAAACAAAACACGATTACAAAATAACATAGTATTACATGTATTAGAAGTAATCATCATTATTGGGATTATCTGGATCATATGTCTCGTCATCACTATCAAAATTGTCCAAATAAACAAGACTGTCCGAAGGTTCAATGTTGCCTTCATCGTCATCATCTAAATGTAATCGCTCAAGCATTTCTATGTCCTTGGCATTTTGCACCTCATCTCCTTCCTCATCATCAACCCTTTCATTGTCTACTTCCATTCCAATTGCCTCGGTTAAGTCTATCACCAACCTTCCTTGTAGCCCATCTTCTTGATAGAACTCTCCATCATATGTGTTTGGGTTGAAGTTGTAATCTTCATCGTTTGGGACAGCTAGTCTACCATGTGGCGATACCTGGTGCACAATAGACCAACCCTGAAGAGCCTTGTTGCCTTGGCATACGTATGACAAATAATAAACCTGCACGGCCTGATCCGCCACAATAAAGACATCTTTTCCTTGATAGATGGAATCGTGTCGAATCTCGACTTGACCAATATTAGGGCTCCGTTTCGTTAGTTGAGGATTGAACCAGTGGCATTTGAACATGACGAGACGAAGAGGTTTCGAACCATAAAATTCAAGTTCATAGATATCTTCAATTATGCCATGATACTCGAGGCCATCAATGCCGGGAGTACAAACTCCGCTGTTTGTGGTTTTTCGATGGGGCCGAGCTCGCTCGTAGCTTCTTGTGTGAAAGCGATATCCATTCACATCATAACCTAAATAAGCTTTCACCTTACTGTCAAAGCCATTTGCAACCTGTCTCAACTCCTTACTCATAGTTGCATCGGTTTGGGCCTGCAAGCGCAAGAAGGAAAGATTGCCGGACTAAGTACGCGAAACTCGGAATCTCGAACTAGGTACGAGGTAAATTGGACAATACCTTTGTTTTGAACCAAGAAATGAAATCGGGCCTCCCTGCTCCCGGACCCTGTGAAAGAAGGGTGTCGGTTTGCCGTGGGGTAGGATCCCTTGGTTGATGCCAGGATACACGAATAAATTCCCTGTGCAAACGAGAAAGAATCAGTTGGATGCAGAATAGTGACAGCGTATTTAAACAAGTTCTTTGAGAACTTACTCAATGAACGACTTCACCTCGGGTAGGTTGTGGAACACATATAGCATGATCATGCGCCACTCTTCATTTTCCAACCTCTTATTGGTCGATCCACTTGACCTGCCGAGTTGCCCTTGGAAGAGGCTAAGGTTGGATTCATTCTCGTCAACATTGTAGCGAGGGAGTGGATTATGCACGCTAGGAAGGTTCTCCGTGTAGTATAGCTGTGTGAAGTTTGTCACCTCCTCCAGAATGGAAGCCTCTGCAATGGAAGCCTCAATTTTGGCTTTATTTCTACATTTTTTGCGAACGGCCTTCAGACATCTCTCGATTGGGTAGCACCAACGGGCCTGCACGAGCCCCCCCATACGTGCCTCATAAGGGAGGTGCACAATCAAATGCTGCATCGACAAGAAGAAGCCGGGTGGAAATATCTTCTCCAACTTACAAAGCAACTCAGGTGCCACTTTCTCCAAGTTTGCAACCACGGTCCGAGATAGCTCCTTGGCACAAAGCTGGCGGAAGAAATAGCTCAACTCTGCCAGCACTAGCCAGAGATGCTCAGGAACGTAGCCTCGTACCATCGCCGGAAGAAGCCGCTCAATCCATACGTGGTAGTCATGGCTCTTCAAGCCGTTGACTCGCATAGTGCCTAAGTTCACTCCCCTGCTCAGGTTCGCTGCATACCCATCAGGGAACATTAACGCCTTGATCCATCGTAGTACTTCCCTCCTTTGTTCGGGTTTCAAGATGAAATTGGCCTTAGGCCTTTTCCAGTTCTTGCCGTTTGTAGGAGGCCGCATCACTTGCTGTGGTCTATCGCACAACGTCGCCAGGTCCACTCTAGCCTTAGGGTTGTCCTTAGACTTGTCAGTGTCCATGAGTGTTGCCCAAAGTGCCTCAGCGATATTCTTTTCAGTGTGCATTACATCAATATTATGGGGCAGTAGAAGGTCATCGAAATAGGGGAGCCTCGTCAAGCCGGACTTATGAGTCCACATGTGTTGCTCACCATATCCCACAAAACCACCTTCTTCATTGGGCAAGAGAGCATCTATCTGAGCATGAACCTCGGCACCAGTCTTCAAGTGTGGTCTAGGGTCCGTGACTGTGACACCTTTCCTGAAGTTCTTGGTGTCCTGTCGGAATGGATGGTTGGAATCTAGGAATTGACGATGTTGATCGAACGACGAATACTTACCACCCTTCTTCAACCAAATGAACCTCACAGCTTCCTGGCATATTGGGCACGGGAACTTCCCGTGAACACACCAGGCGCTGAATAACCCATACGCCAGGAAGTCATGCATGGAGTACTGGTACCAGACGTACATTTTGAAGCTTTCCTTTGTAGCTCGGTCGTATGTCCATACCCCTTCATTCCAAGCTTTGATCAACTCATCAATCACAGGCTCCATGAACACACCCATCTTACTCCCTGGGTGCCCGGGAATTATCAACGTCAAGATCACGTTATGTCGTTGAAAGGCGACGCTAGGGGGGAGATTGAGGGGGATAACAAACACGGGCCAACATGTGTAAGGGGCAGACATCATGCCATAAGGATTGAACCCATCTGTTGCCAGCGCGACACGTACATTACGAGCCTCATCGGATTTCAAACGATGCTTGTCATTAAAGCTGGTCCATGCTTCACCATCAGATGGATGCACCATCTTGTCAGGATGGTAGCGTTTGCCATTCTTGTGCCACGTCATCTGTTTCGTGGTTTCCTCGGTCATGAATAGCCTTTGAATCCTCGGCACGAAGGGAAGGTGTCGTAGGACTCGGGCGGGTATCTTAAGCTGGGTCTTCTGGCCACCACTGTCACCAGACTCTACCTCTAGGAACCTGGAGGCTTTACACTTCGGACAGTACTTTGTCTCCTTGAGTTCTTCCCGAAATAGGACACACCCGTTCAGACAAGCATGTATCTGCTCATATGGCATCTTTAGTGCTTTAAGGAGCTTGTGTGCCTCGTACATGGTCTTCGGCAACACGTGGTTTTTTGGAAGCAGGGTGCCAACCACGGCCAACACCTTATCAAAGCCTTCTCGACTCCAGTTTAAATCGGACTTCAACCCCATCAAGCGACTTATGGCATCCAGCTGGGAGACCTCAGAATGAGCGTGAAGGGGTTTCTGTGCCGAGTCCATCATGTACTTGAACGCATCTACGGCTGCCTGCATCTCCGCCTCCTCACGTCCTTCAGCAAACTGTGCTTGGTGAACGTCATCTACCATGTCTGCTACCCCAGCATCACCATCGAAAGCCTCGACGCGTTGTCTCACCACCTCCTCTCTCATACGATCGGCTTCACCATGGTGGACCCACTGGGTGTAGTTCGGCGTAAACCCATTCTTGTGCAGATGTGTACCCATGAGTTCCTTGTCTAGCATTCTCCTGTTACCACACTTGTTGTAGGGACACAAAGCCATTTTTGGGAATTTTGCGGCCTTGCCAAATGCACGATTCAAGAAACGATCGGTCTTCTGCATCCAATCATAGCTGGCATCACCCTGACTTGTCCGACCCGTGTACATCCACTGACGGTCCTCCATCCCCTAGCATATATAACATCACCACAGGTGACCATCAATTGCATCTACGCGGTGTCCCTACTCTCTAATAGGTGAGGATAGGTCCTAATCCCACCCGCGGATGCGTAGATGAGGTTAGTTTCCATGCTCCGCTCCTTTCCGAGACGGAATTTTGGCAGCACCTCGTCGCCGTTCTCCTGATACACGTCCTGCAAGGGAGAGTGTGTATCCGGAGAACAATAGAGAGGTGATGCCGAAACACCGTCTCGAACCGGAGCAGAGCATGAAAACTAACCTCAACTACGCATTCGCGGGCTGTCCAAAAAGCGTGGACAATCCGAAATAGATACGGTCGTAGATATGCAAAGGTCCGCATATCTCCGACCGTATCTCTTTCGAACGGGAGACACCTAACTAGGTTACACGACCAAAAACCACATACGGATAGAGGGGTTATACCTAGGGTGGCGGCGAGGTCCGGGTAGCGGGGCGGCGGAGAGTCGGTGTAGTGGCGAGTCGACGCGGTGCAGGAAGACCCGCAGCGCCGACGAAGACGATCGGGGTCGCCGAGTCCCTCCCACAGGTCCTCCTGCAAAAAAGGGCAAAAATGGTTAGTGTCGACTCAAAATTTCGGCAGCACCTCCCCTGCACAGGGAGGTTCCCAAAACCTACAAAAAACATGACACGAAGGCCAACAACCACATATATACCAAACATGGACACGAAGGCCAACAACCACCAATATATCAAGAGGAGCCATGTACTTTAGTTCTCTTTCCATGCACATGAAAGTATTGAAGTAGTACAACAACAATTACTACTAACCCTACAACTACTACTAACACTACTACTAATAACTACTTAACTACTAACAATGCTAATAGTAAGAACTACTTAACTATTAACAACAACTACTACTAACCACTACTACTTACTAACTACTACTATTTACTAACCCTACAACTAACACTACTAACTACTACAACTAACACTACAACTAAAACTACTAACTACTACTACTAACACTACAACTAACTACTACTAACACTACTAACTACTACTACTACTAACACTATAAGGGTAGGGCTTACCTTGGCGGCAAGAACGGCAAGAGCGAGGGCCGGCGACGACGGCGGGGATGACCGCAGCAGCGCGAGGATCAACGGCCGGTCCGAACGGCGCGGGGATCGACGGGCGGTCGGGTCGGCACCTTCCTCTTCTTCCTCCTCCCCCTTCTCTTTCTTCCTCTTCTTCCTCCTCCCCTTCTCTTTTTTCCTCTTCCTCCTCCCCTTTTTTTCTTCTTCTTCCTTCCTCCTCCCTTCTTCCACCTACCTCCTCTACTGCTGGCCGGCGGCGGGAGGAGCCCGGCGGCCAGACCACGGGCAGCCGGCCTCGTCGGGGACGGCCAGCGAGGTGGGGCCGCGTGGCCGCCGCGGCCGGCGAGGCTGGGGCGCCGGGGCCAGGCAGGAGCGCCGGCCGAGCGCCGCCGGGGTCGTCGGGGCGGGGCCACGGCCGCGGGGCCGCCGGATCCGGGCTGGGGCACCGGCCGGCCGCCGGGGCGAGCGCCGCCGGGCGTGGGCGCGGCTCGCGCAGGTGCTGGGCCGCCGGTGCCGACGCCGCGTGGTCGCCGGGACTGGGCGGCAGAGCAGCGAGGCGCGGGCGCGGCTGACCGACGAGGCGCGGGCGCGGCGGGCGCTGCGGAGCGCGAGGGCGGCGGCGGCGGCTGCGGACAGCAGGCGCGGGGTCGGTCCTGCTTGGGGTTGGGACGGGCCGGCCTTTTTAGTCATGCGCCTTTGCCGGGTGCCAGGTGACGACGGCACCCGGCAAAGAATTTTTTTAATTTTTTTTAAAATTTCTTTGCCGGGTGCCACGCCGTTAGGCACCCGGCAAAGAATTTTTTTAATTTTTTTTTAAATTTCTTTGCCGGGTGCCCCATGACCTGGCACCCGGCAAAGGATTCTTTACCGGGTGCCCTGGGTGGCACCCGGCAAATTATTTTTTGTTTTTGTTTTTTTGACCCTATTTTTTTGTGGGGACTTGCTACAGTAAATATATCCCTGTTTCAAAATTTGGGACAATTATGAGTTCTTTAACAATATTTCCTTAATTTTTTCTGTTGCATTGAATTTTTCCGACTATTCCAAATTTGAACTGCAGGTACATGAAATAATGGAATTTCATCATTCAAAAAATAGTATTCATGATATTTAGGCTATGTTGAGGCCGTATGCAGGAAGTGGCATGAAATGTCGCGCATCATGTTGTCGTAACATGACGATGTACTCGCGGGGGAAGTTTATTTAAATTATATAAAATCCAAACGATGTCCGAAAATCACGAAACTTGTCGATGTGTCTTGTTATCACATGTGGAGGCCCTGGTTAAAAATTGAGAAAGTTTCGAGTAAGTTGCGACGTCGGCTGCCTAAAACCCAGACATCATGGAGATGTCTGGGTTTTAGGCAGCCGACGTCGCAACTTACTCGAAACTTTCTCAATTTTTAACCAGGGCCTCCACATGTGATAACAAGACACATCGACAAGTTTCGTGATTTTCGGACATCGTTTGGATTTTATATAATTTAAATAAACTTCCCCCGCGAGTACATCGTCATGTTACGACAACATGATGCGCGACATTTCATGCCACTTCCTGCATACGGCCTCAACATAGCCTAAATATCATGAATACTATTTTTTGAATGATGAAATTCCATTATTTCATGTACCTGCAGTTCAAATTTGGAATAGTCGGAAAAATTCAATGCAACGGAAAAAATTAAGAAAATATTGTTAAAGAACTCATAATTGTCCCAAATTTTGAAACAGGGATATATTTACTGTAGCAAGTCCCCACAAAAAAATGGGGTCAAAAAAACAAAAAAAAAATAATAATTTGCCAGGTGCCACCCAGGGCACCCGGCAAAGAATCCTTTGCCGGGTGCCAGGTCATGGGGCACCCGGCAAAGAAATTTAAAAAAAATTAAAAAAATTCTTTGCCGGGTGCCTAACGGCGTGGCACCCGGTAAAGGCTGACGGCCGCTGGCCGCCGTCAAGCCGGCCACCTTTGCCGGCGGCTATATTTTGCCGAGTGGCCGGCACCCGGCAAAGACTAATTTTTGCCGATGGCTGGAATTTGCCGAGTGCCCGGCTCCCGGCAAAGGTTGATTTGCCGGAGGCCTTTCTTTGCCGGGTGTCTCTAGGCCTGGCATCCGGCAAAGAATTCCTTTGCCGGGTGCCCGATAAAAAGCACCCGGCAAATATTTTTGCTCCCGGCAAATCAGCCGTTTCCTGTAGTGCGCCAGGGCGAGGCGAGACGGACGGGTGGATCGATGGCGATCGGCGGCGCCGCGAGCTGCACCCGTTTTGGTTGGTTCGTTCTTCTCCAGTGGACTGCAACGGAACTATTCCTGTCGACCAACAGTTGAAGACGGAGGCGTCCACGAGCGAGACGTACCGTCGCCACGGCGTATTGTACGCGCGCGCGTCCTCGGCCTATACGACGGTACGAGGACGTACGGGGATGCGTCGGCAGATCCTCTCGTTTTCCTGCGCGCGACAGCAACCGGTCGGCCGCTGCCGGGGTGGAACCTGACTGGGAGCTCCTGCTCGTCCTCCTGAATTCCTGATGGCGATGGCTTTACCTGGGGAATCTTTTCCTTTTTTTATTTTATACTCCATATAAGAATAGTAACGAGGTAAAATTTCAGCCAATTTTTTTTGTCCATATATTTTTTTAGTTCATCTCCCTCTAACTACCGGACAATGGAGAGTTTCTTCCGTCCGGACTTATATATATAATCCGTGCTCAATAACTCTTGTCTAACGCGGTACAGAGTCCGATTCTAAAACGTATCAGGTTGCGTACGTGGATAACTAGAAATTCTATTCCAAATAGAGCTCCCAGATTCTGTTTTAAAACGTGTAAGACTTCCTGAATAGAAATTCTATTCGAATCAGCCTGAGGGTCCTAGCTTTTTTCCGTCTTAGCTGGAGCTAAAATGAGGAACATAAAAGGTAAAGAAAAACTGAAATAAGAAAATCCCAGAAGAAAAAACACGGGAAAGACACGAAAAAGGAAATACGAAAGAAAACCGAAAAGAAAAAGGGAACTGGACATAGAAAGGAAAAAAGTAAGCGTGATAAATAAAAACATGGAAAAATATACACGGAACAGAAAAATAAAAAAAACAATTGGAACACAGAAGAGAATTTTAATAAAAAAAACAATCAGAACCGAGGAAGCCAACAGCTCTTCGTGGTTTAATTTTGAGTTAAGATAAGATTGGAGTAAGATTTGTCTAATATAACCGTAAGCTAAAATGTTGAGTTGTTTGTCATCTAATCCAGTTTAAATTAATATGTCTCTGCATTTTACACATGTAGCAGTGCAACCCTGATGAGTGCCACCATCTGTAAAATAAAGAGATGTCTCTTGTCATAACCATCCCAATACTTTATATATCGACAATTAATTCCTCGTCGACTTGAAACAAATGTTAGAATTGCGTACTTTTATGGGTCCTAGTCAAAGGAAGCACATAATTTGATATTACTGTAATAATACATATATAGTATGAAAATTAGAGCTATGATATATTTATGAGTAAATTTTTTGTGTTTTGCAAAAAAAAAACTTTTAAAATTGTACTTTTATATGCAAAGACGTGCTATATGTTTAATAAAACATTTTCATATTATTGGCATCATTAACTTGTACTATGGATCAAAGTAAGTTATAGCTTTAAAAGTAAAACTCTCTTTTTCTTTGAATATTTGATTGCTTATTTTCTTCCGTTGCAACACAGACATATTTACTAGTACTTATATGTGAGTTTTACATAAATATAGTAATAATATTGGAAAGAAAACATATATATGCGTGTTCGTGGTGGAGGAGATACGGTGCCACATGGGCTTGTTCCTCGGGTCATGCTATATCTGGCATGAGTCAGGAATCGTTGACTTGACCCAGCCTCCCTTTTAAATTTTTTATTTGCATATATAATATTGTACTATGTATTGCCCATTTGCACTGCACGAGACAGTTTGAGCCAGATTCGCAGCAAATATTTCGTTCGGAGATGACAAGTTGTATGCGTATGGATTATGCATGGTTGCTATTGTTGTATCGAGCTCACTGTTTTCAGTGGTTATATATATCGATGTTTTCGTTTTGTGTTACCGCTTTCCGATCGTAATCGACGCGTTTCCGTTCCAAATATTCCATTCCCGATATCCCGTAATACTGGATTCGTTTTCCCGTCCGGCCTTCCCGTTTCCGTTCCCGTTCCCGGCCAAAAAATACAGGAGCAGGAATGGTTAAGACATTTTCCCGACCATTACCGACCGTTTTCATCCCTATTGACAACAGTTTACATATTACTATACTGTATACTGTATACTGATACTGTGCTAGTATAATATCCGTGCTAACGTCACGGTTTTATCTCGGAGATGCACATAAAAACAACCAATATTTTTTTTCATAGTTCAACTTTTACACAATTATATTTGAGCATATTTACAATCCGATAAACACTTTTGCATAAAAAGACATAGTAAAGTTATTTCTCGTATTAACCATCCAAGTTACATTATGCCTAAGTTCTTAATTATGACTTGGAGATCTTTAGAGAAGCTGTCAAAACATTTGTTTCCGCGGCTCTTCAAAATGTCCGCCAAGAATTCCATCCTCAATGAAGTTGATAGCTGTACATGACACATAATAAGCTAAATTATTAATTTCCTGGTCGTAACAACTCCTGACACCTTTCATTCATAAACCGTACCCATCAGCAAAACTCGCAATGAGCAAGCAATGGCAGTGGCGATCCTGGTGCTGCAGGCCAGGTATCCAGCAGGCGCCCGCCTCCACCATAAATCTAGTGTAGTCCTAAAAATTATAGACCAGTCTAAAAATTGTTTTTTCAGTAGTGTATAATAATTAGATTGGTATAAGCAATTATTTATAGCTAAACTCTAAGGCATGAAAGTCATCAGGGATCAAAAAATTCACATAACCATGAGAGATGGCAGCTGTGAAAGGACATCAGGAATTGAGCCCTCCAACTTATTGTGTGATAAATATCTGAAAATATATCAGAATTCAGAAACACAAATTTATCTTCACTGACTAAAATTCACTGTAGAATTAACATGACTGAAAACATGTAGTTACAAACACTCGAGTGCTTTGAGTTTGGCAAAGTAAAATGATACATCTCCGTTCAACCCACTGAATGAAAGATGTCTGTGTAAACATCCAAAAGTTTAGATGTCATAATTTAGACAAAAGTGTTGTTTATACTGAAAGCATACCTGTGATGTTGGTGATATCGCTTAGCGCATCATGTGTATCTCCGGGCGTAGACATTGCGAAGTACCAGCAAGGATCTTCAGCCGGCAGTAACAGTGGGCAGCAGGGTTTCCTCCAAGATAAGATAATTGGGTACAGATTTAAGTGGATATTTGGTTTGGCACAGAACTAATTTGACATTATGTGTCAAATACAAATTTAACAGACTCATAAATTGGCATACCTTATCAAAATTAAGCCAGAAACATATGTTATCTGTGTTAGCTATAAACTATGCTAGTAACTGAATCTGTAACCAGAGTACCAGACAGAGCACATGACTGGAACTTCAAATCATGAAAGTCAAGGAGGACCACATAGTAGGATCTTAAAAAACATGCAAGAGAGGTATATCTTTTTCCTCTTTCCTTCTACTTATTTTTCTTTTATATAGACCGACCCTAAAAGTGAGTATTGATATGTAGCTCAAGCATTTATTATAGTCATGCAACGAAATTCAGAACAATTAGAACAAACCAGGATTATTGATCATGGGATAGTTACTCTTGTCCCAACTGAATACTGAACTTTTGGTTTTGGTAAATTGAGTTGTATATAGAATTCTATAGTACCTAAGTTCACAAATAAGAGGAATTCTGACATTTGCAACACATGAATATTATTTAGTATTTTTTTATATCAGTCAAGTTGTAGTGTTGCACACTGGCACTGGTACATATTGATCTAGAATGAAAAAAATATATTGTCAACATCTAATCCATTAGATGGTGGGAAAAAGAAGTGACTTCTGATACGAAAAAACTTGAGAAAGAAAAAGGCTCCATATTTACAAAGATACTTTAATTGAACTCAATGATTTTTTTTGCATATTATCATATTCTAGCACAAGACTAAAAATGAAACTGAAACCAGACAGAGCACATGTTTTCTAGTTTTTTTAGTAACATAGTGTGTTAACTGCAAGCCAGGTTGCCAGGGTCAAGCCATCAAGCTCCTTTGGTTCTCTGCTAATTTTTTGCAACTTTTCACTCCCAGAGTTTTTAGAACAAATGCAGAGTATTTGTCACATTGGAAATCGTTCATGATCAGACTTCAGAGTCCCTATGAGACTGATAGTAGACATTGTGAAGTAACTGCGATGACAATGAGATGTGGCCAGCCAGATCTTTTGTTGGCTAGTCCATAGATGCAGCTGGGCCACCCGAGTTTAGTGGTCTGTTGCGCGTTCGTCGTAGCTGAAAGCATCTAGGCCCCTAGTTGGATTTCGGTGATTAATGTCAATACAATATTACTATGACTAACGTGTGTTTTGCAGAGGCAATTAAGTTAGGTCATGGTAATAGAGATCAATTGGGCAATCGAGGTGGTCATGCCCCTACGATAGAAATCCTTTCGGTTTTCAAAGGATGGACGACAAGGTTAAGGATGACTAGTTCTAAGTGTCGATTGGAGTTGGAGTGACACGTAGAGTAGTTTAGGACTTTGTTTTTCCTTTGACCGTACTATTAAGGGGGTATGGACGGGTAGCTTGACCTAGTTGAGTCTAGTGAGTTAGGTGTGGTGCACACTTGTTAAAACTAGCTCTAGGTACCTCCTATGAATGCCTAAGATCTTTTGGAGCAAACTTCATTGACATATGATCGAGAGTTGGAAGTGAATGGAGGGTCAAATGCTGACCGGACGCTGGCTCCGGTGCGACCGGACGCTGGCCGCAGGGTCCGGTCAGTTCATTTGATCAGCAGGCTGCGTTCGGTGCGACCGGACACTGGAGAGGTAAAGTGACCGGACGCTGAGAGGCAGCGTCTGGTCGACTCTAGTAAGGTTCCAGAGAAGGGAATCTATGACCGGACACGTCCGGTCAGTACTGACCGAACCCTGAGGATTCAGCGTTCGGTCGAGTCCAGTCAGTGGTGACCCTGCCAGCGTCCGATCAACACATTTCCACTGGTTCACGGGTTGAACTGACCAGAGCGTCCGGTCAACACGACCGGAGCATCCGGTCACCCCGCAGAAGCTCATAACGGTTTGTTTTTCAGGCTGCCTTATAAATAGAAGCTCCACTCGTGTGTGGAGTTACTTTTGCTCATTCCAACAGCTGAGAAACATGTTTGTGAGTGCCAAGAAGAGCAAGGTCCTAGTAAGGTGATTGAGATTTGAGAATCCAAGAGAGTAGCCTCATTAGTAAATCAAGAGTAGCAAAGTGTGCATCTATCTTCTTATTAGGCTTCGCATGGTCAAGTGAGAGTTCGTGCTTGTTACTCTTGGTGATCGCCATCACCTAGACGGCTTGGTGGTGATTGGGAGCTTGGTGATCACCCGGCGGAGCTTGTGGGTGACCCAACTCAAGTTGTGAGCGGCTTTGGCTGATTCACCGCGACGGAGTATCGAAGAATCAACCCGTAGAGAGCACTTGATCCTTGCGCGGATCAAGGGGGAGCTACACCCTTGCGCGGGTGCTCCAACGAGGACTAGTGGGGAGTGGTGACTCTCTGATACCTCAGCAAAACATCGCCGCGTCCCTCTCTCTCTATTTACTTTGAGCATTTACTTTGAGTATTTACTTTGAGCAATTCAATACTTGTTTTTACATCCATAGAATTGTATGCTAGAGTAAGTTTGGAACGTAGGTTGCAAGTCCGTTGTGCGTTAGTTTGATAGAAACACTTTTCTAGGCACAAGGGGTTAATTGGGCTATCCGTAGGATTTGATTATTGCAAGAGAATTTAGAATTATCCCAATTCACCCCCCCTCTTGGGCATCTTGATCCTTTCAGGGTACGACAGATGCGATTAAATAGGTCCCCCAACGCGACAAGAAAGGAAACATAAAAGAGTCCTGAAGCCGCACGAGATCCACTGACCGGATGCTTCGGTGGTAGCGACCGGACGCTACCACCCAGCGTCTGATTGATTCCAGATAGGTCCAATTCCTCTGGAATCGCGACCGGACGCGTCCGGTGGTCCATGACCGGACGCAGGTAGGGTTCGATCAGTACAGCCTGTTCCTTCTTCAAATGACCGGACGCTGGATCCCTTCCTGACCGGACGCACAAACGCAGCATCTGGTAACTCCTTCAGCAGCAGTTCACCTCCTGTGAACTGACCGGACGTTGGACAGCAACGTCTGGTGCAGCGTCCGGTGGTCCTTTTCCATCAAATCTTCAAAGTTCCTTCGCGCTGCCTGTTCCCAATCAAGTCCCAACTTGAATAAGATCCAAATAAACACCAATTGGGACTGATGTGAGTGACCTCTCTCAAACCCTCATATTTTTTTTCAAAATATTTTGCCTTAGGCTATAATTCTTTTTAAGAAAATAGGCAATAAGAGAGCAAATGGAACAAAACGATAAAACAACATCCATGCATATAGAATACTTTATAAGTAAATCTAGTTGCTTGTCAAGTTTGATCCAAGGTTAAGCTTCTTCACACGCTTTTCGGCGGTTATCTTAACCATGTTAGACAAGCCCTATATGCATTGCAAAAAATTAAACATGTTGTATATTACAATGAATGCAAGGGACAACACAAGCTCAATTTTTAGTGAAGTTGCTAAAGTCAAGTACATTGAGCTCATTCCGCAATCTAGAAAATGTAGCCTCATCTAGCGGTTTAGTGAAGATATCCACTAATTGATCTTCGGTTCTTACACCTTCTAGTGATATATCATTTTTAGCAACATGATCTCTTAGAAAGTGATAGCGGATATCTATGTGCTTGGTGCGAGAGTGTTGAACCGGATTATTTGCAAGCTTTACCGCACTTTCATTGTCGCACAAAAGAGGTACTTTTCTACAACTACATCATAGTCTAGCAAAGTTTGTTTCATGTATAAAATTTGTGCACAACAAGCACCCGCGGCAATGTATTCCGCTTCGGCGGTGGACAAAGCCACACTATTTTGTTTCTTGGAGGACCAAGACACAAGTGATCTACCAAGCAAATGGCACCCTCTAGATGTGCTCTTTCTATCAACTTTGCATCCGGCGTAATCTGAATCGGAATAGCCAATTAATTCAAATAAAGCTCCTTTGGGATACCAAAGGCCAATGCTTGGTGTATGCTTAAGATACCTAAGGATTCTTTTTACGGCAATTAAATGTGTTTCCTTAGGACTGGTTTGAAATCTAGCACACATACACACACTAAACATAATGTCGGGCCTAGATGCGGTTAAATATAACAAGCTACCAATCATAGAACGGTAGAGAGTTTGATCAAACGGGTTACCTCCCTCATCTAGGTCGAGATGTCCATTGGTAGGCATTGGTGTCTTGATTGGCTTACATTCATCCATCTTGAATCTCTTGAGAAGATCTTTTGTGTATTTCTTTTGAGAGATGAAGATGCCTTCTTTCATTTGCTTGACTTGAAAACCAAGAAAGAATGTAAGCTCACCAATCATGGACATCTCGAACTCTTTCGACATCAATTTACCAAATTCTTTGCATGAGTCTTCATTTGATGATCCAAAGATGATATCATCAACATATAGTTGACAAATGAAGATATGCCCATCAAGCTTCTTGGTGAATAGTGTGGTGTCGACCTTCCCAATGGTGAAGCCCTTCTCAATGAGGAAGTCCCGAAGGCGCTCATACCAAGCTCTTGGGGCTTGCTTAAGCCCATATAGTGCCTTGGACAACCTATAAACATGATTAGGATATCTAGGGTCTTCAAACCCGGGAGGTTGATCAACATAGACTAGTTCATTAATAAAGCCATTTAAAAAAGCACTTTTCACATCCATTTGATATAGTTTCATTTCATGATATGATGCATATGAAAGTAGGATACGGATGGCTTCTAATCTTGCAACCGGTGCAAAGGTCTCTCCAAAATCCAAACCTTCAACTTGGGAGAACCCCTTTGCAACTAGTCTTGCCTTGTTCCTCACAACAACACCTTGATCATCTTGCTTATTGCGGAACACCCATTTTGTTCCAATGACTCTTGCACCTTCTGGTCGCTCTTCAAGAGTCTAAACTTCATTGCGAGTGAAGTTGTTCAACTCTTCATGCATGGCATTGATCCAATCCAGATCTTTAAGAGCTTCTTCTACCTTGGTAGGCTCATTGCAAGAGACAAAAGAGTGATGAGCAATAAATGAAGTAAGTTTTTGAGATTGAGTCATTACACCCTTTGATGGACTCCCTATGATGAGATCTTGTGGATGATCTTGTAGGAGAGGTGTATTTCTTCTATTGACCACTTGAGGAGGAGGTTGTGGAGCATCAACATCTTGTGCTTGTACCACCATTTGCTCATGGGAGATATGAGTATCTTCATTTTCTACTCTCCCATCTTTTTCACCATCTTGTGGCACACTTGATGAAGAAGGTTGGTTAATGACTTGTACATCATCTTCATCATCTTTTGGCTTGATGTCTCCTACCGGAATATTCTTCATGGCCTCCCTCAATGGTTCATCACCTAATCATCAAGATTCTCATGTGCTCCTTGGGAGCCGTTAGATTCATCAAATTCCACATCATATGTTTCTTCAACCAAGCCGGTGGCATGATTAAATACTCTATATGCTTTGGACTTCAATGAGTAACCAACAAGAAAACCTATATCACAATGTCTTTGGAACTTCCCTAGGTGTTGCCGCTTCTTGTAGATGTAGCATTTGCAACTAAACACCCTAAAGAATGAGACGTCAGGCTTCTTCCCATTGAGCAACTCATAAGGTATCTTGCCAAGGAACTTTTGAAGGAATAGGCGGTTGGATGCATAACATACGGTGTAACACCCCGGTGTTACGATCCTATTTAGCGCCGCGATTTAGGCCTAAGTAAAACTTTCGAAATGAGTTTCTCGAATTTTTGATTTAAAACATGCGTGAAGCGATAAGCGAATCTTGTGTGACTTAGTTTCGCGGACTCAAGTAAACGCTCAAGTTAAATCACGCCGGGCATAGAAATAATTAAGAATGTCGAGCGGCAATTCGAGCAAATCAATAGCAAACGGTTCGTTCTATTAGATTAAGCATGAGAACAACGTCTATGAATAAAATAAAACCCATTCATAAATAGAACGATATACATATATATATATATATATATATATATATATATATATATATATATATATATATATATATATATATATATATATAGCTTTTGAATCAATTTAAATGCGAGTTTACAAAATGATTGCTGTGCCTAGACGTTGCAAATTGACTAAAGCAGTAAACCGTTATAATATATATATATATGCATATATGTGTGTATATATATATATACACACCCGTTACGACAATGGCCCTAAATCAAAATACGTGCATGCATGCTATCGATTGTCTCATTCGATTATTTGTTCACACACACGCACATATATTTATATATATACACGTATACATATATATATATATATATATATATATATATACACACACACATATGGGGGGGCGAAGTTGACTTCACTGTGTGCCGCGTTGTGTGTTGCCTGCCTGTCCGTCTCTGCGTACTCTGAATCATGATGGGGCGTTTCTCTGCTGCGGCTGCCTCTGCCCGTTCGGTCCTTGTTGTCTCCAATTGTTTTTTTTTCTAGGCCGTGCCACTAATGTGTCTGCGTTCAGTCACGTCACGCCAGGCAAAGTCAAGCCGGGTCACCTCCATGTCGGCAGCGTCGTTTCTCCCTCTCCCTTTCTTTTTCTGCAGCCGAGGAGCTCAGTCCCTGCTCGTCCTTTTCCTCTGGCTTTTCCCTTCCGTGTTTGTCTCCCGGCCGAACCGCTGCGCTGCAGTGTGCCTCATCCGCATCCGGCTGGCCTGGGCCTGCCTCCTCTCTCCCCGCCCACGACCCGCTCCACTACCGCGCGTGAGACCCACGGTGCCATCCATCTTCTTCCCCCTCTGCCTCGGTCCATCGCCGTGGCCGGTCGCCCGTGCACAGTTGTGCCCGAGCTCGTACCGCTCCTCCTCTTCCTCTCCGCGAGCGAGTCCCCTACCCGCGCGCTCCTTCCCGCCGGCCGCAGTCGTCGGAAGCTGCTCACTCCCGCTGCTCGGCCGCCGTGCGCGAGTGCGCGAGTCCCGCCGCGCTGTACCTGCAGCTCCTCGGCAGTCCCTTCTAGGCGCCTCCTCCGCATGCCGCTGCTCATGGTGCCCGCGCCGTCTCCACTGCCCGTGCTGCCGTGCGCCGTTGCCCTCCTCTTCTTCCTCGCGCGTGCGCATCCTCGATCCGTCTCTGGACCGCTGCCTTTCCCGCATGTGCCCGAGCCGCGCCTCGGACGCTGCTCCTCGCCACCGCAACTCACCATGCCGTCGCGACTCGCAGCGCCTCGTCCGCACCACGCTGAACTGCTCCACTTCCGCTGCCACCGGGCGAGCACGAGTGCGTAGGGCCCCGCGCTGGAGCCGGTCCTCTCTGTCGTCATGGACCTCTTGCCAAACCTGGGAGGCCATGTACGCCGGCTTCTCGGCATCCACGGAGTGGAGCACGCAGCAGTCGTCGGCCGCCGGTCGCCGTGCCCCTCCCCTGGTGCTCTGTTTTGAGAATGAAGGTGAGAAGGTTATTACTCCAAGGATAGAAGTTATACGGGGTTCTGAATGTGAAATACTGGACTTAGGTAAATAGTACTTTCGTACCGTGGGTTAAATTGAGAAAAACACGAGGGCCTCGGTGCAATTTTGGGCATCGTCGCTGCCTAGCCCTGGACATGTGGGCCGGCCGCTCGCTATGTCGCGCGTGGGCCGTTGGCTTGCCTATCGCTGGGCCGGCCAGTCGTCGCCACGCGCTGGACTGGTCGGTTGCCTGTGCTAGTTGGACCGGTCGGTCCCTGCCTGCCTGGGCCGTTCGCCGCTCGCTGGGCCGGCTGTGCCGCCCACGTTTGTTGTCGCCGCGCACATGGGCCGAGCTGGGCTGGTGTTAACCGAGCGATCCTTTTCCCTTTTCTTAGTCTTTTCGTTTATTAAAAACAGGAAACTTGCAAAATTCGTAGCAAATCATTTATGAGTCCAAAAATTATGAAACCAGTTTTGTTAGTCTCCTAAAATCGTGATCTACCTATTAGTGTATTTTGTTCACATAGTTCGATGATATTTTTGGAAGCCATATAATTAATCTAAGATATTGAATATTGCAAAATATAAACTTGTAGGAACTTTCGTGATAAATTGGTAACAGTATTAGATCCGAAATCTTTACAGTAGGTTCCTAGCAATATTAGCCACTCACCATAATTTTGTAGCTCTAGAATAATTAGTTGCTAGATAAATAAAAATGTCCTATTGCGAATAGAGAAACACCGTTGGTGTATATAACTAAAAGAATTGTTGAGAAATAATGCCTTGTTTGACAACACGGATATGTAGCCTAAGTACGATCGTCGTTAGATCTAGCTTGTTAACGTGAGCGGCGTAAAGCGTATTTATACGAGTCACGATTGCAGTCAATTAATTATATCTTTGCATGGCATTACATTGCATATCATAATAGGGACGTCGGTGGATCACGGAGTCGTCGAGAGTTGCTGGAGGAATGGTGCTTTTGGAGATCATGTCGCCATGATGGAAAGCTAACTTCTGATTATATTTTTCCCAGGCAAGCCCCGGTGCATAACCCCTACTTTTCTGTAGTTTAAATTATAATTGTGCATTAAGTTTTCAGGAGTTGAATGAAACCCACTTGCATATATATATATATATCTTTATCCTATGAGACTTACTAGTATGATAGGATCGTGTAGAATGCTATGCTACAGGACTCCGATAGAAGTCGAGTGATTGCCTGTCACTCGCGAGAGATAGGAAATATATTACTGAATGATTATCACTTGGAAAATATAAGTGGTGGAAAGGAAAATGGTGACCGGGCAGGGATATGGTTTGGGTATTGGTGGGTGTAAGAAGTTGTGTTGCCGCGGAGGCGGGTCATAGCTTGGTTACACCGTTCTCCCTGTCTGGTCGATTAAGGACCGATCGTGCATATGACTCTAGGCAGGTCACAGACTTATTATCCCGAGCACATACTTGTGTATGGACGCTTGGAAAGCTTGTTGCTCTCTTGTCACGGATCCGGCTCTTTCCGGACCGACTGTCAGGGTTTTATTTTGGTGGAGGAGGGTCCTTGCGCCGCACTGAGTCCGGGACTCAGGGGCGGGGGCTTGGAGTCCCAGTTTGGACGGGGACCTGGACACCCGGGACAGGAGAGTGATGGGTTGGTCCTGCTTGTGCCTAGGGTACAAGTGGGGCGTGTGTTTTCGGGGTACCCAGCTAGGGGCATTGATTCGCGAATCGCCGGACTATCCGGTACGGCTTGTCTACGGTTTAGCATCGTAGTAAGAACTGAAGATGAAAGATGAAAGATGGAAAAGGAAATCTGATTGCTTACCACCTACTTGAAAGTAGCATAGGTGCTTACATAGAATGGTTAGTTAATGAACCAATGCGGCTTTTAATAAAAATCGAATATAAGGACGCACGCTTAGTAATGCTTCCTGTAAATGCAACCCACAAGCCAGATGGCCTTGCATATCCTTGGAGTCTTTTCTTTTCTCCTATCGGGTAAGTCTTGCTGAGTACAATTGAGTACTCAGGGTTTTATTCCTCCCTGTTGCAGGTGACAGGTGGACGCTTGAGCTGACCTTTGTGTGTGGATTCCTCCTGGTGGGCTCAGAGAGGATTTCCTTTACGCTGCGATCGTAGTTGTTATTTATAACTCTCACCAAATACTTTTATAAATGAAAGTTTCATAATCTGTTGCCGTAGTCTATATATATCAATACTTCACCATGTCATTAATAGATGTTTATTTCCGCTGTAACTCTGTTCACATGTTTCTATTCCGCTATTCAATTAAATTATTTATAACTCTGATAACATGATTTCATTCCGCTGTTATATTATTAAATATTATACTCTGATGTTGTATTAAAAGTGATGTAAGAAATGGTTACGAATGATGTAAGCTTTATTCTCTTATTTGCGATTCTGGTGGTAAAAATGTGGATTTTCGGGTTCTCCCCTGGGGTGTGTCCGACGGAACCGAGTAATCTAGTGTTCTCCCCTGAGTGCTGAGTGTCTAATGAAAGACAAGCACTCCTGTGAGGCATTAAATTAGGCGGTTCTGCCACATGCGGTGTTGATTGCTTCTGCCCACAGAGCTTCGGGGGTGTTGTACTCATCTAGCATTGTCCTTGCAAGAGTGATCAAAGTCCGGTTCTTCCTCTCAACTATACTATTTTGTTGAGGAGTATAAGTTATGGAGACTTCATGTTTGATTCCAACTTCATCACAATAGGCTTCAATATTTGTGTTGTCAAATTCTTTGCCATTGTCACTTCTAATCTTCTTGAGCTTCACTTCAAATTCATTTTGAGCTCTCTTGGTAAACTTCTTGAAGCAAGATGCAACTTTAGATTTGTCATGAAGGAAGAACACCCATGTATACCTTGAATAGTCATCCACAATCACAAGACAATAGAGATTTCTTCATAAACTCTTGTATGTTGTTGGTCCAAATAAATCCATGTGTAGGAGTTCTAGCACTCATGTGGTTGACATGAAAGCTTTGGTTGGATGAGTGTTTGCAACTTGCCTGCTGGCTTGACATGCACTACAAAGCTTGTCCTTCTCAAACTTCACATCCTTCAACCCTCTCACCAAATCATTCTTCATAAGCTTCTTGAGTGAGCTCATCCCAACATGAGCAAGTCTTCTATGCCATAGCCACCCAAGTGTTGTTTTGGTGAATAGGCGAGTCTTTAAATTTGCATCTTCGGAGGTGAAGTCAACTAGATATAAGTTGTTGTATCTAAATCCATTGAATATCACTTGATTGTCATCTACCTTGGATACAACAACCTCTTTCTCGGTGAACAAGCATTGGAAGCCAAGATCACACAATTGTCCAACGGATAGCAAGTTGAAGCTCAATGAAGCAACATATAGCACATTGGAGATGGAATGATCATTTGATATTGCCACTTTGCCCAATCCTTTAATCTTGCCCTTTGAATTATCTCCAAATGTTATTTTCTCTTGTCCATCTACCTCTTCATCTAGTGAGGTGAACATACGAGGATCTCCGGTCATATGTTGAGTGCAACCACTATCAATAACCCAATGACTTCCACCGGTCTTGTAGTTCACCTACACATAAGAGATTCAAGATTTAGGAATCCAAACTTGTTGAGGGCCCTTCACCTTCTCAACAAGTGACTTAGCCACCCAAATCTTCTTAGGCCTACTCTTGTTGGGGGGTCCTAAGAACATGACTTTCATCTTTCCACTAGAATCTTTTCTAAGCATGTAGTGAGCATTGAAAGCAAAGGGTCTAGCATGCTTGGGCAAGGGTTGTGGAGGTGGAGTTTGACACTTATGAGCAAAGTGGCCTTCTTGTCCACACTCAAAACATCTCTTTGGCTTTGGCTTTGGCTTTGATTGTTGTTGTTGAACTTGAGCCTTCTTCTTCTCTATACTTGCCACATATCCAATGCCACTTCTACCCATCTTCATGACGGTGTTTATGAGTAGCTCACTTTGGAGATGCTTTCCTCTAGCAAACTTGCTCAACCCAATCTTGAGATGTTCTTTCTCCATCTTGAGCTTCTTGTTCTCTTCCTTGAGAACATCATTGTTCTTTTCTTCCTTGAGCTTCTTATTCTCTTCTTTGAGCTTTTCATTCTCAAGGATCAACTCTTCATCATGATTAAGAATTTCTAGCCCAATGGTGTTGTGGCTTTTCATCTCTTCAAGATCTTTCATGAGCTTTTCATTTGCATTCTTGAGCTTGACATATTCATCATAGTCATTGCACTCAACCACTTTCTTGCCTTTGCCACTAGTTCCTTGCTCAATGCTCACATCAATTAAATCATCACATGATGTAGCTATATCAATCTTAACAACATGGTTAGTAGCATCATGTGGCTCATTTGGTAAAAATTCTTGAGCAATAACAAGAGTATCATAGTTGATCTTGAGAGTAGTGTATTCATCTTTTAGCTTGTTGTGGCTAGTGATGAGCTCATTGTGCACCCACTCAAGTTTATCATGTTTATCTTTAAGCTCTTTCTTAGAAGATTTGAGCTCCTTGAGTTTAGATGATATATCATCATTAGTTTCTCTAAGCTCATCATTGGCCTTTTCCAATGTGTCACATTTTGCTAAAAGTGAATCATTTTTAGCATCAAGCTTTTCATTTGTAGCTCTACTCTTTCTAATGATCTTAGTATATTTTCTTAGTATTTTTACAAGATCATCATATATAGGTGAATCATCATCATCGCTATCGCTATCATCATCACTAGCTTGCTCATCATCACTACTATCATCATTCTTAGTTACCTTGCGTTCACCCTTGGCCATAAGGCATAGGTGTGTAGAGGATGATGGCGATGGTGGCGGTGAAGATGCACGATCAATAGCAATGGCAGCCACCTTCTCATTGTCACTATCATCATCGGATGATCCACTTGATGAATCAATGTCCGTGAGCCAATCACCGACAATGTAGGCCTTTCCACCCTTCTTCTTCTTGTAGAAGTCCTTCCTTTTGCCATCTCTCTTCTTGTATGGCTTATTCTTTTTCTTCTCATCTTCATCTTCATTGCTTGAGTCATCTTTCTTGCCCTTGTTCTTGAACTTGTCTTTCTTGGGCTTTGTGCATTGATGAGCTAGATGGCCAAGTTCGCCACAATTGTAGCAATCCATCTCGGAGATTGGCTTTCTTCTTGAGCTAGTGAAGAACTTCTTCTTCTTGCCGTCAAACTTGATGCCACTCTTGTTTAGCTTCTTTAGCATCTTGGCGGTCTTCTTCATCATGAGAGCAAGACTTTCTTCATCATCTTCATCACTTGATCTCTCATACTCAAGTCTTGCTTTGCCCTTATCTTGGCTAGCTTTGAATGCTAAGTTCTTCTCTTTCTTCTTTGTAGAGGATGGGCCATCTTGTGGCATGATGTGCATGTACATCTCATGAGCATTGATCTTTCCCAAGATTTGTGTTGGTGTAGCGGCGGAAAGATCACCTTGATGTAGCACAATCATAATGTGCCCATATTTGTCAATGGGGAGGACACTCAAGATTTTTCTCACAACGTCGGATGGTGACATTTGAGTAAGTCCAAGCCCATTGACTTCCTCTACAAGAACATTTAAACAAGAGTACATCTCATTAGCACTTTCTTTGGGAAACATCTCAAATGAATTTAGCTTTTTGATTACTAGATGATAGCGTTCCTCACGCTCACTCTTGGTTCCCTCATGGAGCGCACAAACGTCCGACCATAGTGCATGGGCGTCTTTGTGGTTCCTTACATGGTTGAACACATCTTTGCAAAGGCCTCTAAAAATGGTGTTTCGAGCCTTTGCATTCCATTTTTCATAGTTAACCTCATTGCCTTATAGGTTAGTAGCATCCCGAGGTTTTGGGAAGCCTTGAGAGGCGGCTCTAAGAATACCAACGTCTAGAGCTTTTAAGTACGCCTCCATGTGGATTTTCCAATATAGAAAGTCATCTCCCTCAAAGATAGGAGGAGGTCCATCCCCGTGAGACATCTTGCTCAAAGCGATTAAGCTTAAAACGTGAGCACGAGGCTCTGATACCAATTGAAAGGATCAAGATGCCCAAGAGGGGGGGGGTGAATTGGGCTAATTCTAAATTCTCTTGCAATAATCAAATCCTACGGATAGCCCAATTAACCCCTTGTGCCTAGAAAAGTGTTTCTATCAAACTAACGCACAACGGACTTGCAACCTACGTTCCAAACTTACTCTAGCATGCAATTCTATGGATGTAAAAACAAGTATTGATTTGCTCAAAGTAAATACTCAAAGTAAATGCTCAAAGTAAATAGAGAGAGAGGGACATGGTGATGTTTTGCCGAGGTATCGGAGAGTCGCCACTCTCCACTAGTCCTCGTTGGAGCACCTACGCAAGGGTGTAGCTCCCCCTTGATCCACGCAAGGATCAAGTGCTCTCTACGGGTTGATTTTTCGACACTCCATCGTGGCGAATCACCCAAAGCCGCTCACAACCTGAGTTGGGTCACCCACAAGCTCCGCCGGGTGATCACCAAGCTCCCAATCACCACCAAGCCGTCTAGGTGATGGCGATCACCAAGAGTAACAAGCATGAACTCTCACTTGACCACGCGAAGCCTAATGAGAAGATGGATGCACACTTTGCTACTCTTGATTTACTAATGAGGCTACTCTCTTGGATTCTCAAATCTCAATCACCTTACTAGGACCTTGCTCTTCTTGGCACTCACAAACGTGTTTTTCAGCTATTGGAATGAGCAAAAGTAACTCCACACACGAGTGGAGCTTCTATTTATAAGGCAGCCTAAAAAACGAACCGTTATGAGCTTCTGCGGGGTGACCGGACGCTCCAATCGTGTTGACCGGACGCTCTGGTCAGTTCAACCCGCGAACCAGTGGAAATATGTTGACCGGACGCTGGCAGGGTCCGGTCACCACTGACCAGACGCGTCCGGTCACATGAAACCCTCACTAGATGCTTACTGGACTCGACTGGACGCTGAACCCTTAGGGTCCGGTCAGTACTGACCGGACGCGTCCGGTCACAGATTCCCTTCTCTAGAACCTTACTGGAGTCGACTGGATGCTGCCTCTCAGCGTCCGGTCACTTTACCTCTCCAGCGTCCGGTCGCACCAAACGCATCCTGCTGATCAAATGAACTGACCGGACCCCACGGCCAGCGTCCGGTCGCACGGAGCCAGCGTCCGGTCAGCATTTGACCCTCCATTCACTTCCAACTCTCGATCATATGCGAATGAAGTTTGCTCCAAAAGATCTTAGGCATTCATAGGAGCTACCTAGAGCTAGTTTTAACAAGTATGCACCACACCTAACTCACTAGACTCAACTAGGTCAAGCTACCCGTCCATACCCCCCTTAATAGTATGGCCAAAGGAAAAACAAAGTCCTAAACTACTCTAAGTGTCACTCCAACTCCAATCGACACTTAGAACTAGTCATCCTTAACCTTGTCGTCCATCCTTTGAAAACCAAAACGATTTCCATCGTAGGGACATGACCACCTCGATTGCCCAATCGATCTCCATTACCATGACCTAACTTAATTGCCTCTACAAAACACACGTTAGTCATAGTAATATTGTATTGACATTAATCACCGAAATCCAACTAGGGGCCTAGATGCTTTCATACCCTTTGCCCCGCATCTCGCCGAGCCCTAGCCAGCGCCGCCGCAGCTCCTCCGCGCCTCCACAAGCTCGCCGCAGCAGCTCCCGTGCCCACGCCGCCGAGCACCTCGCGCCACCGCAGCCATGCCTCATCCCGCGTTGCGCCGAGCACCGCAGCCGCGCGCCTCCCGCCTCCCGTGACCATGCGCCCGGCTCCGCCAGCCAGCGAGATGCTCCACCACGCCAATCTGCCGTGCCCTTGCCCTACCTCCTTGTTGGTAAGGCCGAACCCTGGCTTTCATTTTGCCTTGCTTGTGACCTAAATCCATTGCAAATCACTGATTTCAAATAATCTAGGGCCGCCGGTTCATTGCAGTTCTTCGCAACCCTAGACCCAGCCGGTTCCGAGGTTTCCCCCGCGTGACACGTCTCCTCTTCTCTCAGATCGCTGGTTCGTCAGGTAGAAAGCCCGTCGTCTCAATTTCGTACCTACATTGCTTGCTTCCTAGGGTTTTCGCATCTATTAGATATATTGTATTTATTTGTATATCCATCTATTCCATCGTGCAGCGAGTCGGTGTCGTTAAGGTTCTTGTGGCAGTTGTCAGTCAACTCGGAGCCAAGCTCGCGAGTATGGATCGATGCCAAGCCTCAGGAGTGTTAGTTTGACAGTTGATCTTTGTCAGCGGCAGTTCATCCTCTTGTCAGATCAGATGGCTTGCACGAAGAATGTTGGTGGTGGTCCAGGAGATGATGATCGGAGGCCCTCGCCTCGCCAGCCTGCAGGACCAAAAGGCAAGGCAACGAAGCAGGTGACATCCAAGAAGCGCAAGTACCCCGATGCAGAGACATCGAGAGCAGCAGCAGTCACTGAGGCCGCAGAGCGTGCTGAGAGAGGTGGTGCTCGCAGTGGAGTTGTCATAGCAGATCATCTGGTCGTACCAGTGCTACAGTTCCAGCGAGGCCAGCTACACAGCGCAGGGGTTCACGCCCACCGCCCAAACCACAGGGTCCGCCTCCAATGGTACACCTTGACTCGAGGGCCGCCAGAGCCAGACAGGTTCGCCAGCTGAGGTTTGTTGAGTTTGACGTATGGTTCCCTCCGAGGAGGGATGAGAGAGCAGCTGAGGGTTTCTATACACCGCTCCAGGAAGACTTCTACAACGCATATCTGAACAGTGGGGCAGTCTTCCAATCTTAGAGAGTCTGCATTATAGAGTCTATCGTGGCAGCAGCCAGAGAGCATATCTGCCCCTACTTGTCATATTTGCCGGGGCTGACAGATCTGATTGGCCGGACAGGAGTTTATGTACCATCTTGGGTTCGGCAGTTTTATGCTTCGCTCTACGTTGATCCGCATCACAACTTCATACACTTTGCATTCAACGGCAGAGACTACAGGGTGATGAGTTTTAGGGCCCAGGAGATACTGAGGCTACAGGATCAGCCTGTCAGATTGCATGAGGTATGCTATGGACAGCAGGAGCCTCCCAGGCGTCCTCATGGAGGGATGGTGCCCCCTACAGATCTTGTGCGCCATTGCTTCAAGGAGCCTTTTGGTGAGGGGTCGAGGAGGAACCCTAGTGACCTGACTCCTATAGCTCGAGTACTAGAGGCCATTATCAGGAGGACACTACTTCCTAGGTTGGGATACAGGGAGGATCAGGCACAGCACTCCATAGGCACCCGCTCAGCCCAGCCGTCGTCTAGATGTTCTAGAGTCAGTAGCTCAGTAGGACGAGATCATTAGAGGCATAGCCGCTACAGAGGAGGAGGAGCTTGAGGCACAGCAGGAGATGATCGAGTCTAGTGATAGTTTGGATGATGACTATCAACCGATTCCTCAGATGCCTCCACGCAGACATGATGCAGAGGCCGGCAGTTCCAGCTCAGCTCCACCTACACCGCAGACGGACCCCACATTGATTGCCATTCTTGAGCGGATGCAGCAGGAGCAGACACGACAGGCTCAGGAGACAGCTGCCAACTTTGCACAGTTTCAGGCTCGTCAGGACGAGTTCTAGCGGCAGCAGCAGCTCCTTCATCAGCAGCAGTTACTTATGCAGTAGCAGCTCATGGGATTTATGCAGCATGTAGTAACAGCACTTAGGGCCCCACAGCCATAGCTTTCGCCCCAGCTTGCTCAGCCTGCCACCACTTCGACGACTCCAGCAGTACAACCCAGTGGGCTTCAGAGTCAGGGACCACCTCCAGCTCTATTTGCTTCTCCCACAGTACAGGTGTCCCAGTGGTTATCTTCGCCAGTGGTAGCCCCGTAGTTCACTCCATATCACACGGGCTTCTCACCGGAGCAGTCACCCTCGCTTTTTGTGCCTGACACGTCAGTCTCCAGGAGTCTTGGAGCATCCTTCAGCGAGTTGACCAGCATGCCTACACCGCCTCATATGCATATCGTCGGTCCTTCTATAGCAGCTCCAGTTGTCATGACTACTCAGAGGCTCCCCTCGTCTATCGCCTCGTCAGATCCTATGACAGACGTCCTAGCAGCATCATAGGCAGCACCTGCCCCAGCTCAGACCCAGACCGCTTCAGCGACACTTCCTGCTACAGAGGGTCAGTTAGTACAGAGCTCAGGGTCAGATGATGATGGCACTCAGTTTCATCTTGCTCCACGTACTTCAGCGCCCGGCTCGTCCGCTGCAGCTCCGCCGACCGACCCTTAGGTTTTGGTGTTTGACGCCAAAGGGGGAGAGGGTTCGAGTATGTAGACTCAGGTTGAGCGATGTTTAGGGGGAGATAGTTATCTAGTATTAGCTTATTATATACATTTGGAGTTTTATTTGTGTGATACACTATTACTTTTATGCATTCGTGTGTTACTTTCATGCATATTATTATATCTATGTGATAGTGATATCTACGTGATTGTGATATATGACATGTGTGCTTTCTACTTTGCATTATTTATATGTCATATCACTTGTGTCATGCTCATTTGCTTTTTGCTTCCGCGTTTATACTCCGATGCAAATGAGCTTTATTACTTGTACTCATGCTTAATTCATATCCTTTGAGTACATTGTGTTGGCTTGGGTCATATAAGCTTGCCTAACTCTTTTGTTCGTATAAACAAAAGCTTATATGAACCAAGCCCATCAAAAACCTTACTCTTTCACATACTCGAGGTGGTATTGTCATCAATCACCAAAAAGGGGGAGATTGAAAGCATCTAGGCCCCTAGTTGGATTTCGGTGATTAATGTCAATACAAGATTACTATGACTAACGTGTGTTTTACAGAGGCAATTAAGTTAAGTCATGGTAATGGAGATCGATTGGGCAATCGAGGTGGTCATGCCCCTACGATGGAAATCGTTTCGGTTTTCAAAGGATGGACGACAAGGTTAAGGATGACTAGTTCTAAGTGTCGATTGGAGTTGAAGAGACACTTAGAGTAGTTTAGGACTTTGTTTTTTCCTTTGGCCGTACTATTAAGGGGGGTATGGACGGGTAGCTTGACCTAGTTGAGTCTAGTGAGTTAGGTGTGGTGCACACTTGTTAAAACTAGCTCTAGGTAGCTCCTATGAATGCCTAAGATCCTTTGGAGCAAACTTCATTCACATATGATCGAGAGTTGGAAGTGAATGGAGGGTCAAATGCTAACCGGATGGTGGCTCTGGTGCGACCGAACGCTGGCCGTAGGGTCCGGTCAGTTCATTTGATCAAGAGACTATGTTCGGTGCGACCGGACGCTGGAGAGGTCAACTGACCGGACGCTGAAGTCCAGCGTCCAGTCGACTCTAGTAAGGTTCCAGAGAAGGGAATCTGTGACCGGATGCGTTCGGTCAGTACTGACCGGACCCTAGAGGTTCAGCGTCCGATCGAGTACAGTAAGCATCCAGTGAGGGGTTAATGCGACCGGACACGACCGGTCAGTGGTGACCGGACCCTGCCAGCGTCCGGTCAACACATATTCACTGGTTCGCGGGTTGAACTGACCGGAGCGTCCGATCAACATGACCGGAGCGTTCGGTCACCCCGCAGAAGCTCATAATGGTTTGTTTTTCACGCTGCCTTATAAATAGAAGCTCCACTCGTGTGTGGAGTCACTTTTGCTCATTCTAACAGCTGAGAAACACGTTTGTGAGTGCCAAGAAGAGCAAGGTCCTAGTGAGGTGATTGAGATTTGAGAATCCAAGAGAGTAGCCTCATTAGTGAATCAAGAGTAGCAAAGTGTGCATCCATCTTCTCATTAGGCTTCGAGTGGTCAAGTGAGAGTTCGTGCTTGTTACTCTTGGTGATCGCCATCACCTAGACGGCTTGGTGGTGATTGGGAGCTTGGTGATCACCCGGCGGAGCTTGTGGGTGACCCAACTCAAGTTGTGAGCGGCTTTGGGTGATTCGCCATGACGGAGTGTCGAAGAATCAACCCGTAGAGAGCACTTGATCCTTGCGTGGATCAGGGGGGAGCTACACCCTTGGTGGGGTGCTCCAACGAGGACTAGTGGGGAGTGGCAACTCTCCGATACCTCGGCAAAACATCGCCGCGTTCCTCTCTCTCTATTTACTTTGAGCATTTACTTTGAGTATTTACTTTGAGCAATTCAATACTTGTTTTTACATTCATAGAATTGCTATGCTAGAGTAAGTTTGGAACATAGGTTGCAAGTCCGTTGTGCGTTAGTTTGATAGAAACACTTTTCTAGGCACAAGTGGTTAATTGGGCTATCCGTAGGATTTGGTCATTGCAAGAAAATTTAGAATTAGCCTAATTCACCCCCCCCCTCTTGGGCATCTTGATCCTTTCAGCAGCGCCGGGGTTATGGTCGGCCGGCCAACAGTAGCGACAGGCAACAGGGTTTCCTCACCACGTCCGACAAACTGAGGCAATATAGCTATGAAAGCGTGCCGTCGTTCAGGCAGATGAAGGTTGCACGTTGTGCGACGGCGCGGCGGCGGCCCGGAAGTTTTTGAATGCGTTTTTTTTATTTTGTGATGATTGGCTTCGAGCGTTAAATCGTAGTCGTGGTGGGTCGCGGCGTGCGAGGAGGGCGCGGGGTGAGAAGCCTGCCATTCCGATCGCCCGCAGAGCATTAATTGCAAGCGATTTCCCAAGTGAACAACCCGAGCTAGACGGTGGCCCCACTGTGCAGTGGCCAGCGGAGCATTAATTGCAAGCGATTTCCCACTCCCCTCCCTCGACGAAACCAGCAACCCCGCAGCAAGGACAACAGTTAGCAAACAACAGTGTATCTGCGCCGCGAACCGGCGCTCCAGTCCAATCAATGAAAGAACACTTCCCATGACCTCGTCGCCCACCTCCTCCTTCTCCGCCGCCGCCGCGGCGGCAATGGCGACTCCCTCCCGCCTCCGCCTCCGCCTCCGCCTCCTCCTCCTCCCCGTCCTGGTCCTCGCTGCGTCGACCGGGGCCGCCACCGTGAGCGGCGACGTGCTGGCGCTGGTCGTCCTCAAGTCGGGCCTCTCTGACCCGGTGGGCCGCCTCGCGCCCTAGTCCGAGGACGCCGACCACGCCTGCGCCTGGCCGAGGGTCTCCTGTGACCCGCGCACGGGCCGCGTCGCCGCGCTCGACCTACACGCTGCGTCGCTCGCGGGGTGCCTCCCACGGTCGGCGCTGCTCCACCTCGATGCGCTTTGTCTCGCTCGTGCTCCCGGCAAACCGCCTCTCCGGCACGCTCCCCGACGCGCTGCCTCCTCGCCTCCGCGCCCTCGACCTCTCGGGCAACGCGATCTCGGGCGGCATCCCCGCGTCGCTCGCGTCCTGCGACTCGCTCGTGTCGCTCAACCTCTCCCGCAACCGGCTCACCGGCCCGGTCCCCGATGGCATCTGGTCGCTGTCGTCGCTCAGGTTCGGCGGACCTCTCCGGGAACCTACTCTCTGGGAGCGTGCCCGGCGGGTTCCCGCGGAGCAGCTCGCTGCATGTGGTGGACCTCAGCCGCAACCTCCTCGAAGGGGAGATACCGGCGGACGTCGGTGAAGCTGGGCTGCTCAAGTCTCTTGACCTCGGGTACAACTCGTTGAACTATGAACTTCGAGCGTTAAATCGCAATCGCGGCGTCCGGCGTGCGAGGAGGGCGCGGGGGTGAGAAGTCTGGCATCCCACGTCTAATCGTGGTCATCGGATTTAGTTTAGGTGTCTTATATATTAGCCCTTGATTTTAATGCAGATGAATTACTGTGTATATTTTTTTGGGTGCACAATGATTGGAGGCTCTCAGCGGAGGATTTTTTTCTGAGGAGACCTAGTACAATTTTGATTGATCTATTATAGTAGAGATATAATGTCCAGGCCAGCACGTCGGCATGCCAGCAGTATCCAATCCACTGCACGGGTGTTTTACGAGGGCCGTTCCCGCTGTTAGTTGTTTCTCTTTCATGTGAAACCGTCCCGGTGCCGGCCCGGCCGCTGGCGTGGGGCGTGGCGTCGATCCGTGCCCGTGCCGATGCGAGCGCGGTTCGTGCAGTGCAGGAAGCAACAGCCACCCCTGCCCCGGCCGCTCACGGCTCGCTCACGCCTTCCGCGCCGCGGCACGCGGTGACGACACACATGCACGGGCGGCGGGCGCTGACGGCAGCCACGCGCACACACACGTACGTCCGTCCTTGCTCGATCGCTTGCTTGCCGGAGGAATGGATCGGAGCATACCCCGACTTTGGCGTTCGGACAGAGAAACCCGCCGCCCACATGCCGGCCGGTGGGCAACGGCATCGGCGTGCATGCCGCATACGCATATGCTTCGGAACGAACCAACTCGGCCAGGGAGCCAATCTATCACTGCGTGCCGCGGTGCCGACGGTGTCGGGCGTCGACCGGCCTGCTACAATCCTCGCGTCGACAGGGGTACGGCGGCGGCCGGCGGGCGCGGGCTGGCACGTCCGTCCAAGGGACATGTGCCGACTTGCGCGGCCGTGACCTGCACCCGCACCGTCCACCCGGGATGATCCGTCGTCGCCGCTGGATCGGCGCGCGGTATCGTCGGTCGTCGTACGTCGTGGACAACGGCCGGGCCGGGGCGGCACCGTGCATAGGAGTACGACTGACGACGAAAGCCTCCGTCGGCGTTGGGACGGAGATCGTCGGTCCGGGCGTTTGACCGTCGTCGATCTATATATACTTTCAGGGACGTTGGATGGATGGATGCTCGCTCTCATAGTCTCATCAGTGCAGAGTCAGTGAATGCCGTCTACGATCATACAGTAGGTTAGTACGACGACAAGCTTTTGTGCCGGGGACGGATCTTGCAGGTGGTGTACCGTATGTAGCTTTTTTTTTTTACTTTTTTACTCTTAACACTATCTACTCAGAGTCCGTCCGCTGAGACTGAGCAGCGCAGTGGTGCTCTGTAATTCTTTTTTTTTAGTTTTTTAGATGTCAAACAAAATAAAGTTTAATCAAAATTATATAAAAATACTATATAGAGCACTGTTGATCTACTATAGTGAGGAGCCATGATAGCAGTGATCGGCTGCGTCTGCACGTCTGCGTGGCACTGCAAGATGGTGCTCGATCGTGCAGCTTAGCAGCCAGGATTCGATCACAATGTGGTTCACAAAACGACATATTAGTCCTCTACTAGTTTTAAAGGTGGATTTATATTTTTAACATAATAAAAATTCTCTTGAGTCTCAAAAAGTCATGATTAATTTATCTTAAATAAAAAAATATACAAAGCTAATTCCATATTCTTCTAAAAATTTTAACTGTGTGTTGATACTCTATTTAGAGGTATTTGGATCTTATTTATTTTAAATAAATAACGAGCATGATGGTAAGCAATAAAGTAACAAACACACAAAAAAACTAATTTCAAATAACTATATATGAACCATAAACAGGTGGAAACCATTTTAATAAAAAAATTGATACTAACAGTTTCATATTTTTCTAATTGGTAAAATAAATTAATTGTGCAATTTAAGAGATCAAGTCAGATTTTTATTATTTTAGAAAATAGAAACCCAGTTATGAAACCAGCCAGAGGACTAAAACTTGTTCGGTTTTGACATTTAGAGTGTGTCTTTTATATTACCCGGTTTCGAAGTTCAGGTAGAAAATCAGACTGACACGCAACTTGAATGTTTGAAAGGTCCTAATATGGCTAGAGGGGGGTGAATAGCCTATTTAAAAATCTACAAACCAACTAGAGCAATTTGATTAGTATGACAAATAGCGTAATGCAAACTTGCTCTAGCTCTACAAGGGTTGCAAGCCACCTATCCAACAATTCTAGTTGCAATAATTACTTAGGCACACAAACTTGCTATGTAATTACTCACTAAGAGTTCTCAACCTTGCTACTCTAAAGAGCTCAACTAGATGAATGTAAATAATAAGGCAAGCTCTCAATTCTAATTACACTAAAGAGCTTGTGTCAACTAGTTTGCAAAAATGTAAATAAGTGAGTAGGGTGATTATACCGACGTGTAGGGGATGAACCAATCACAAGATGAATATATAGCCAATCACCGGGAGAATGCCAAAGACAAGAGACAATCGATTTTCTCCCGAGGTTCACGTGTTTGCCAACACGCTACGTCCCCGTTGTGTCGACCCACACTTGGTGGTTCGGCGGCTCAGAGGTGTTTCACAAACCTCGTCCACACGATAGGACACCGCAAGAACCGACCCACAAGTGAGGTAACTCAATGACACGAGCAATTTACTAGAGTTACCTTTCGGCACTCCGTCGGGGAAGGTACAACTCCCCTTACAATCACCGAAGGCGGCCACGAACAATCACCAACTCGTGCTGATCCTTCACCGCTGCTCCAACCGTCTAGGTGGTGGCAACCACCAAGAGAAACAAGCGAAATCCGCAGCGCAACACGAATACCAAGTGCCTCTAGATGCAATCACTCAAGCAATGCACTTGGATTCTTTCCCAATCTCACAGTGATGATGGATCAATGATGGAGATGAGTGGGAGGGATTTGGCTAAGCTCACAAGGTTGCTATGTCAATGAAAAATGTGCAAGAGTTGTCCCTTGAGCCGGCCATGGGGCTATAGATAGAGCCCCCATCAAATAGAGCCGTTATACCCTTCACTGGGCAAATCGCGCTCTGACCGGACGCTCCGGTCATACTGACCGGACCCTGGACACAGCGTCCGGTCCACAGATGTAAGCCACGTGTCATTCTGAGTTAAACTTGAGCTGCCAGATCATAACGGCTATTAATTGACCGGACGCTCCGGCAAAACTGACCTGACGCAGAATCCTCAGCGTCCGGTCATTTCCAGTAAGCTCCCCGAGGCGTATTTCTTCGACCGGACGCGTCCGGTCCACCTTGACCGGACACAGACCAGCGTCCGGTGCAATACCCTCGGTACTGTGCAGACCCATCAGTTTGACCGGACGCACGCTGCCAGGGTCTGGTGCTTTCAGACCCAGCGTCCGGTCAGTTGACCGACGCCAGCGTCTTCGCGATCAACTCGTTTTCACTTCTAACTTCTTCACCCTTGCTCCAATGTGCCAACCACAAGAATTTGCATCCGACGCAATAGAAAATAGGCATTCCATTTTTCCGAAAGTGCCGAATCCCATCTCAACCCTGCAAATACCACCTCCTTTGTAGATGTGCCAACACCACCAAGTGTATCACCTTGTGCACAAGTGTTAGCATATTTTCACAAACATTTTCAACGGTGTTAGCACTCCACTAGATCCTAAATGCATATGCAATGAGTTAGAGCATCTAGTGGCACTTTGATAACCGTATTCTGATACGAGTTTCACCCCTCTTAATAGTACGGTTATCAAACCTAAATGTGATCACACTCTCTAAGTGTCTTGATCACCAAAACAAAATAGCTTCTATGGTTTATACCTTTGCCTTGAGCTTTTTGTTTTTCTCTTTCTTCTTTTCAAGTTTGAGCCCTTGATCATCGCCATGCCATCTCCATTGTCATGCTATGATCTTCATAAGCTTCTCTTACTTGAAGTGTGCTACCTATCTCATGATCACTTGATAAACTAGGTTAGCACTTAGGGTTTCATCAATTCACCAAAACCAAACTAGAGCTTTCAATGTTGGAAAATGTATTTTACCTCAAAAAAGGTTGAGAATACTAGAATGGCCAACATTGCAAACCAAAGACGCTATTTGTATTTGTAAACCGCGCGGCTCATGTAGGAGATGGTTTTCTTTTATGGTGTTTTGTGCAATTTATATGAAATTTTACGAGCACTACTAAATTGATTGTAGCTCGGGTGCATGGAACATACGTATCTGAGTCTCCAACTCATAACCGACCCTTTGATTTTTCGCTAACTATTCCTTGAATGGTAGAGGTCAAAGCTGGTCGATCTTAATGTGTGTACATGTATGCAGGGGTGAACCTAGCGGTGGGGCAGGGGGCTTAAGCCCCCCTAGTCCCCTACCGCCGCTGATCCCATAGAGCCCTCTAGAACCATTTCAAGAATTTTTGCCGTGGCTGTTTGAGGAGGAGAGGCTAGAGATTGAAGATGACGATAAACTCACAACTTTAGCCCCCTGAGCTTTTATCCTATATCCACCACTACGTGTATGTATTTATTGGATATAAGTTTGCGACATGCATGACATAGGATATGTTTGAATAAGTTAGAACTAGTTAATAGCCGAGGATAAAAAATAGCTTAAATTAGCTAGGGTTGGTTAGCAAGTTGCCTAATAACTAGTTAGAGAAAATATTAGTCTACATATTAGCTCTTCTGTTTGATGAGCTAAAGCTAATTTAGACTAAAAGTTAGATGGCTAACGATTAACCCTATACCTCCGGACATGCCCTTACGTGTGTTCATACGATTACGAATGGAGTGAGCGATTGTCGTGCGTACTGCAATTGTAGTGCCGTCTTTCGAGGGAAAAAAAGAAGAAGTTACAGGCATTGTCGGTCATGGGTGTTGCCGCCACCTGTGTTTACCTCCAACTCCACCAAGCATGGGGACGGGCCCACCTGGCAGTTTCTATGTACGTACACATGCTGTCCTAAATATCGCAAGCACCTGGACCTGGCTGGATGCCTGGATCCATCCATATCCATGCATGGCTAATGGCTTTCTCCCGCACCTGCTAGCTGCTCCTGCCTGCTGGTTCGTGCGTCTCATGATGGTGCATGGTCGGACCCGTACGTCGTGGCCTACTGAGGTGAGGTCCGATCCGGATACAGCTGCAGGGCCAGGGGAGGAGCTTTGCTTGGCAACACTGCAACAACAGTGAAAGGGGTTCCGCCATGGCCCTGCGCGCATGTGCACCACGCTGCTCTAGTGCTCTGCTACTCCTGCTGCTCCGATCGAGCCGCCCCAGCCGGCAGCCGCCCCCACACGGACCGGAGCTCCGGCGCAGAGATCGGGGCGCAGAGCCCTGCCGCAGGCAGGACCATGCATGGGCATGGGCATGGGCCATGCCGCCATGGCCCTCCTCCTCCTCCTCCTCATCGTCGTCCCCTGGGACCCCTCTGGGTCTCCCCACCTAGCTTGCCGATGGATGGTCCACCGACGTCCATCCCTCTGGGTCTCTCTCACCCACGCCGGCCGTGGGGGAAAAAAGGACGGTGGCTTTACTCCCCTGCGAGCTGAGGGCAGGGTCAAACACGACGCCCCTTTTCCCCTTCCCCGCGTCGGCAATGGTGAAAATAGAGATAGAGAGGCTGTCTATATGGTTGCCCTAGGGCTTGCTTGCTAGGACGGCTTTGGGATTACAGTTTACTACTACCACCGCAAACACTTGCAAGAGGTGCGGTGGTGCCCCAGGCCAGGCCACCAGCGGGATTGGTGGAGGGCAGCCATGGCCAACACCTCCGAAACGGTAGGTGGCTTCCGAGCTCGGCAAGCTCTTGCTGCGTGCTCCGTAGCCTGTCTGTCTGTACTGCTCCATTTGTCAGATTCCCATCGACGCATTTCACATACAGATAGGAGTACAGAAGTCGATCGCCTGACAGAAATTATTTTGTCCATGGACGACGACGACACTGCTGGACAGGAAGCATCCTAGTCACCGAGCACACGAAGCTCCGTCAGCTTAACCCCATCCACAACGCTGGTGGTGGCCTGAATAATTCTGAAAACAATCCATCCATCCACGGGAAGAGAATGAAGGGAAGGGAAGGGATGGATTTATGGATCGAAGCAGCAGCTGCACTGCAAGCAGATCGAGCTTGCCCTAAAGCTGCTTTTGGCATTATTCTAAGCCACAGCATGTGCTGTGAGGACCCCAAAACAGAGAGAGGAGGGGCCTGCTGTGGCTGTGGGGCTGCCTCTGCCTCCTAAGTTTGATCATCATACATATAGTACTGTAGTACTGTACAATTTAGCACAAAAACAAAGGCATTGTTAGTATACAAATATGTACTGCACTTACTCCGTACATTTTATTAGATAGAGTGGCGAAAGAAAGCGGTGCGAACAATGCAAGGCCTAGAAACCCCAAACGAATGGATATCAAGTACCAAAGCAGAGAGCTTGTTCAATTCTTTTTTCAGTCCCTTATTCCTAAGCATCATCCGCTATAGTGGCTCTGTTCGTTCGTCTTCTAGTCCGTACTTCTCACCTTGTTTTTTTAGCTGGAACAGTATTTTTCTCTCACAACATATCAACTAGAACAGTGTTTTGGCTTGTTTTTTCAGCGAAGCGAAGCGAACGGGGCCGGTACGAGTATCTCTTTGTGGTTTGAATTTTCGCCCTTTTTCTATGTAGGGTCCTTCTATTTAATCACCATTTAGAGCTGCTCTCCTGTGCAATGCAATGCAAGCCTACTTCCCCTTTTGTGGCTATAGCTTTTTCTTTCTTTCAGCCGGCGATGACAAGAAATGGAGGGCTCTACATACGCGTCCAGGGGGGTAGATTTGTAGGTTTTCTATTCATCAGGGTCAGGGTATCATGCGGTTCAGAGAAAAACCAGAGAAAATTCATCAGGCCCTATATATATATATATATATATATATATATATATATATATATATATATATATATATATATATATACTGCTCCTCTCGGGAGAAAGAAAGAAAGAAAGGAGACGATGGCTCTACGCCCTGTTTGTTTGGACTTATTTAGTTTATAAGCTATGATTAAATATATCGTTGGTTGGTTTAGTGTAAGAAAAAAATATTATTCGTTGGTTCATAAATCATGACTTATAATAAGGCTTTGTTTAGATTTCAAAAATTTTCAACCCAAAGTGTCACATCGAATCTTGCGGCACATACAAACTAATTACACAGTTGGGTGAGAAATCACGAGACGAAACTTTCAAACCTAATTAGACACTAATTACCAAATACAAATGAAAGTGCTACCGTAGCCTAACAGTAGCTAAACCCAAAAAAATTTTGGAAACTAAACGCGCCCTAAGCAAATACGACTGGTTTTCGCTACAGCTAGGGTTCTTTCTTTTCGGTCACTGCTACCGGTAGAGCCATAGTGGTGGTAGTGATGGCTGTCAACTCCATCACATGAAAAAGCCCCCACCCCCTTCCTTCTCGATTCTTGCTTATCTTTAAGCCTCCCTTCATATCTCCAGGTTTCTTCCTAGGGGTGAAGCCAATATATCTCCCACAGTTTTCCTTTTCTTTTCCCTTTTTTTTCTTTTAAATTTCATTCATCGCCACTCCACGGACTGCTAAAACATGCACGTACTCCTGCTACTATTTACACCCGGTTTGCTTATTCAACTAGCCAATAATATTTTTCTCTTACAACAAATTAGCATCAGTCAGCCTAAACCAACTCAGAAATCAACCAGTAAACACGCCAACAGGAGCATATCGTGTCTTTTTTTCTCTCACTGCTAGTTTCATGGAAGAGAAAGGAAGGTGGCCGAAATGGATGGAGCCTAGGACTAGCTCCGGCGGTGGATGATGATAATGATTAGGAGTAGTTTAAGTGGTGTTTGGTTTGGCGTCTAAAATTCCTGTCACATCGAATGTTTGAACACATGTATGAAGTATTAAATATAGACTAATTATGAAACTAATTACACAACTTGCGACTAATTTGCGAGACGAATCTTTTAAACCTAATTAGTCCATGATTTAACAACGTGTTACTACAGTAAACATATGCTAATTATAGATTAATTAAGCTTAAAAATCGTCTCACAAATTAACCTCCATCTATATAATTGATTTTATAATTAATTTATATTTAATGCTCTTTATTAGTATCTAAATATTCAATGTAACATTAATTTTAGGAACAAACGACCTCTTAGCTTTGGCGATGCCATTGTCACGCATGGCTTTTGCGACGCTAGATCCTAGGGTTTGTCCCACTGTACCTTTCCCAGCTTTAACTCACATCACTCCTTGGAACTGTGCGTGTGATGGCTACTCTCTCTCTTCGGTCTCGTTCACGGCCAGTCGCGTCAAAGAAACAGTATGATTGTGCCCGTGATGTGACCGGTGAGCCTTTGACACCACCAAATCCATCCCCATCCCCTTCCCCTCCCCTCGGAAGGCGCCACTGTTCACGTAACCTTTGGCTCTGTTCGAAAAACGGCTAACGTTGATGTTAGCTTGATTTGTTACGAGAAAAAAATACTGTTATTTCGATAAAACGGTAAGAAGTTCAAACAAACAGCGCCATCAAATCGACGACAGCCAGTACAGGCCGAGCTTTGTTGGTATGAAACCAAACAAGGGCTGCTCAATATAAAGCAAGGCTCATCTCACATGATGGTTTCTTTCCTTTCTTCTTCCTGCAGGATGGCAGGAGTATAAGAAATCACCTAGTACTGTAAAGGGACTTGTTAATTAGCAGTACAAGCACCTAGTACTGTACGTAGCACAAAGAGAGAGAAAAAAAGAGAAAAGAAAGAAAGAAAAAGTAGCTGTGAATGCATCTACTCTATCATCTCCATGATTGGGCACTGCTGCAGCATGAGGCTGATGAGGCACCCTTTTGATCCTCCTAGGAATCTCTCGAAATGATGTGCAAGCAAGCAAGCAATGTACTGGTACCTGCTGCACAGTACTATTTTTTTTAATGTCTGCAACTGTGCTGCATGCCCGGTCCAGTTCCAGAAAATTTCGTAAAATTTTTCAAAATTCCCTATCACATTGAATCTTTAGCATGAAGCATTAAATATAGATAAAAAATAAAACTAATTACATAATTTAGACGAAATTCACGAGATGAATCTTTTAAGCATAATTAATTTATGATTAAACATTAATTATCAAATAACAACGAAAAGTGCTACCATAGTATTTTGTAAAAAAAATTCGCCATCTAAACACTACCAAGCATGCACATGCCCCCCAGTTGCAGTAAACAGACAGCAGGGACTGTAGAAGGAGTGAAAAGGGCCTGGGCAGTTTGCACGGCCAGGGAGCGGCTGTTACTGCTGCTGATCGATCCGTAAATGCCGTATTCTTCGTCGCCCTGTCCACCGTCAGCATCAGATATCTGCAGAGGCCAACTGGATGCCTCCATCGTCCTCTCTCTACCAACTGTATGCACGACAGTAGAATTACTGTGAACCTCCTTGTGGCCAAGTTCCAAAAACTCCTGTTAAAGCAAGGCCCAGTTTAGATCCGAAAAATTAGCAAAACGAGCGTGGTAGCGTTTTTGTTGTTATTTGGCAATTAGTGTCCAATTAAAGTCTAATTAGGCTTAAAAAATTCGTCTCGTGGATTTCGTCTAAACTGTGTAATTAGTTTTATTTTTTATTTATATTTAATACTTCATGCATGCGTCAAAGATTCGATGTGACGGAGAATCTTGAAAAATTTAGCATTTTGGGTGGTAACTAAACAGGCCCCAAGTAAGGCTGTGTTTAGGTGGATGAAATTTGTGAATTTGGCTACTGTAGTACTTTCGTTTTTATTTAGCAATTAGTATTCAATTATGGACTAATTAGGCTCAAAACGTTCGTCTTGCGATTTTCAACCAAACCGTACAATTAGTTTTTTTTCCATCTACATTTAATATTTCATACACGTATCGCAAGATTTAATATAATAGCTACTATAACACTTTTTAGGAAAACTTTTTGGAACTAAACAAGCCCTAATGTACTCTACGACACGCATCAACGGTCTCATATGTCATCCTCTCACGATGCCACGTAGTATTAGGATTTTCTATGAGGTGGAAAGGAGAGAGACGGGAGGTCAGATAAAGACGCCATTACTTATTTTGTAAAATCACCTGTCTTATAAACTAAAATTCAGTATCAGATCTTGCACCATTATATATTTGAGTTATTGTTCCGTGCTTGCAAGTTGACATTTGTTTGCTCTATGCATAAACTAAGGAATGCTGAGTTCCTATGAGACGACTTTGTCGACGTTTTCAGATCACCGATGAGTAAATTTGTATTTGCGCGTCAGGTTCGGATGATGTGCTCGGAGGACACAAGGGTTTATACTGGTTCGGACGGAACGTCCCTACGTCCAGTTCGTTGCTGCTCATGTTACCGGCACTTGGTTTGCAATAGGAGTTACAAACAGACGAGAGAGGAAAAGGATCCCAAGTCTCTAGTGGAAGGAGTGAACGGATGCTAAGAGCACGATTGCCGCTCAGCCGTGTGCTCGTATTGTGCTCCTGTGTTAAGATCTCTCCCGTGTCGAGATCTCCCTCCCCTTCATGGGACGCCCTGCTTCCTCTTTTATAGGCGAAGGTAAAGCACGGGTTACAGAGGAGAAAAAGAAGAAGAACGAGAGAGAAAAAAGTTTCTAGGATCGCTAGGTCCTTCTTCTCCTTTATACGGTCCCGTCGATCCTGTAGATGTCAATAGGGACGGCTTTATGTCGTGGTCCTGTTCGTCACTGGCGCCATGCGCAGGCGTCATCTGCCGGTCATGGCGTTCCACTCCGTCCCAGCGGACGTCGTGGTGAACTGACACGTCTGTCAGCGTCCGTACGAGGGTTAGGCAGAACAGCACCGGCACGTCCGACACTATTCTGGATGTGAATCCCCAGGTACGGTCCATCATGGCCACGGGTTACATCGAGGCGTGTCAATCTCTTCCCTGGCGTTAGAGTTTTGACCCAGGTCCATACGCTTGGACCTAAAGTGGTTGGTGGCGGTATGGGTCCCTGTCGGACGAGACGGTGCCCGCGTCCTCGAGGTCGGATGAGACGGAAACCACATCCTTGGGGTCGGGCGAGACGGAGCCCGCACCCAAGGGATCGGGCGAGACGGAGCCCGCGGCCTCGAGGTCAGGCGAGCAGAGCCCGTGGCCTAGAGGTTGGGCGAGATAGAGCCCACACCCAAGGGGCCGGGCGATACGGAACCACATCCTTGAGGTCAAGCGAGACGGAGCCCACGGCCTTGGGATCGAGCATGACCTTTTAATACGTCTCAAGCCTTCCAGGGAAGTCAGCGTGGGTGCTCACTTCCTTGCTTAGGGTATCCCTAATATCGATACCCGACAGTAGCCCCCGAACCCACGGAGGAGCACGATACTCCTTTGGAGGCTTTTCCAGACGGGAGGACTCTAAGGGCCTTGGCCTGCTTTTTGTAGCCCATGGCGTGTCCTGGTAGGACGGCGATTCCCTTTTGTCACGATCGGTCTTCTTAGGGGCATGTAACCGTAGGATTCGGGAGATCGGAAAGATTTTTCTTGATTCTGGTCCCCTAGGATCCGATCGATCCGTCGTCGTACTGCGACCGCGCGTTCGGTCTCCTTGTGAGTCCAACTTCCCTCGAGTCCCCACGCGTAGCAGGGGTCCGGTCGAGGGTCGACTCGTCTTTGTGATCGTCATCCCTCAAGCGTTTTTTAATAAAACAGAGAGGCTGAGCCGTACCACGTTTTTCTTCGATGGACGAAACTTGATGCTCAGTGAGCTGTAAATGGGCTAGCCCAAGTAGGGCCCTAGCTTCCCTTTCATGGGGGGCCGGCATGGGTCAGCTGATGACTGACTTCAAACTCTTGTCGACCAATCTATATAGTTCTTGGGTCCGTTCGGTCGGTCCCAAGGGCTCGTTGCCTTTCTTTATGGAAAAACCATAGACTAGGAACCAACCAAGACTCAAACGTGGGCTAGAATGCCTACGGCGCTCGTGCGCCTAGGTATTGGCCGCTAGTGGACCCATCCCTTTCCACCTCTCGCTCTAAGGGTGCCCCGGAGTGGCTGTGAACCCGTCGGTGGGCCAACCTTTGAACTCCTGGTCCTGAATGGGCCGTAGGAGCATTTTCACCTCTGTATCCGTCCTCACATGCGACGGTTCTTAGCCCATCGACCGGGAAAGCCGTCATCTGGCGTGTCCTTCAACGGCGTGGCCAGAGATAGCGTGTGCACGATCTTCGGAGGGAGTTGACGTGATGTAGTGTAGCGGGCGCGTGAACCTAGGCGGACGGTTTGCCTTCTCGCCCCGCTCTGCCCTATAAATAGCGGCGTCCACTTCATATTTCTGCACACCAAAACTGCAGTCTTACCTTCTTCGTTTCTCCACCGTAGCTGTTCGGATCTGCCGTGCTTGCTAATCCGCCACTAGAGCCCTAGATCTGTAGCTTTCGCTCCTTTGCCACCGCCTTTGCTTCTCCGCAGCCGCCTTCATCCTTCATGGATTCGTGGTACCGCTCCGATGTTATCCATGCGCGCATAGAGGGCCTTGTCAAGCGTGGTCTTCACCGTGGGAGGACCAATGCGGTGGAGTGGCTTGTACCCGGCCGTGAGGATGCGTCGGCGTCGCCCGATGGCTACGTTGTCTCCTTCGCGCTCTTCCACGAGCGCGGACTCACGGTTCCTCCCTACCCGTTCTTATGGGGTCTACTACACCACTATCAGATCGAGCTGTAGCACTTGAACCCCAATGGGATCCAACACATGGCATCCTTCATTGTGATGTGTGAGGGGTATCTAGGGATCTAGCCCCACTTCGAGCTGTGGAGGTATTTCTTCTCCACCTCCTTGATCAAGAAGAAGGAGAGAGGCCGAGAGACCTCGGTGCCGATGGGATGCACGGGCATCCACCTCTGGGGGCAGCAGGTGGCCGAGTATATGCCCTGCCAGCTCTCTAGATCCTACAAGAGGTGGCACTTGCATTGGTTCTACTTGAAAAATGACCCAGCCGCTCCCTTACCGGTCTTCTCCGAGCGTCTGATCAAAGACGTACCACCGTCATGGCCATGGGGGCGACCCATCAAGGAGAAGAAGAGGATGCGTGACCTCCTCAAGGCCATCACGTTCCTGAAGACCCACGGCCTCCATAGGGCCCACATCATTGGGGGGTATCACGAGAGGAGGGTGGTGCGCTGATGGCACGCGTCCTCCCGCTGTACGGGATGACGCCTAGCGCGTAGCTCATCAGGACGACGCTTGCCTAGGGGCCGCTTCGTGATAGCGAGGTCATGCAGCGCATCAAGGAGGCCACGAGGGAGGCCGGTGTCGTGTTCCTAATCCCGGGGCATCCCGTGATGCGGCCGGATGCAGGCTTCATCGAGCTACCAGCAGGGTCAGTCTTCTAGGACTCTGTCACGCCGCTGCCAGAGCACACGGCCGTGAGTGCGGCGAACCATGCTACGGATGAACAAAGTAAGAAGAAGAAGAATGATGAGGAGAAGAAATGATGGTCGAAGCAGCGAGCGAAGCTACAGCGAGGGGAGCAGCGTCAAGGTTCATCGAAAGAAGAGGAGGAGGAAGAAGAAGAGGATGAGGAGGAGGATGATGGCTCCATGTCACCCATCCCATGGGATGATCTAACCACCGGGGGTGAGGACCCGCCTTCGCCACAAGCAGGGCCCTTTATGTGGCATGCCACAGGACAGGAGGGGGAGGACGCGCCCCCAGAGCCGGCGGAATCAAAACACCCCACCCCGTCCAGACCTTCGACGATGGCCTCAAAATCGGCGGAGTCAGGCCGCCTCGCCTCGTCTGGGCCTTCGACGGTGGCCCTAAAGCCAACGGAAATAGGTCGCCCCGCTCCATCTGAGGCCTCGACAGCGCCTCCAGAGTTAGCGGGAGACGACCGTTCTAAGTTGTCCGACCCCTCCGAGCTGAGGGAAGGCTCAAAGCGGCAACGTGTCGACAAGGAGCAGCCTGGGTCAGGCAAGCTGGCCTGAAACATCCTCGTATGAATGCGTCTAGGTGAGTCAAGAGTTTTTTCGTCCTTTTGTCTTAATGGATTTTTGCCGTGAACTGACCGCCTTGTCCCTTATAGCGTCGGAGGACGTGGGACTCTCCTATGGTTCGCTCCAAAAAAGATCGTCCTCCAGCAAACACGTCAGGAGCCAGCTAGCGCCGTGCAGTGATGAGTGTGAGTGGCATTGGGGTGGCCATGGTGTTGTCCGGGGAGGCGCAGCTGATGGCTACGTCCATGGGAGAGCAGGCGAAGGCAGGCGTGGCACTGCTGGTCATGTCCTCGACATCGCAGGTAGAGCCGGCATAGTTGGTGCCGTCATCCGTGCAGGTGGCCATGCCTATATCGGGGCGGACAGAAGGGGGTGCACCCAAGGCATCCTTCGTGGATGTGGCGATAGGGCGGGCCTCCATGTCCGCGTCATCCGCCCCCTCTATCGCTAGAGGAGCCGCTCTAGAGGGGCTACCACTGTAAGAGAGGACGCCGCCGCTTGAGATCGGCACGGGGATGTCCCAGTCGCTGGTTCGGGTGGCTACCCTTGATGAAGCAGTAGAGGAGAGGGAATGGGGAAGCGTCCATGCTGAGGTTGGGAACGCGGTTCCTTGCTGAGGTGATGCGGCAGATTGAGGGGCTAGCTACATAGCTCGCTACCGCTCGTCAGGAGGTGGCTGAGCTTGCCCCTACCGTCCAAGAGGTGTCCGACCTCCGAGTCAGGGAGAAGGATGCTCGCAACGATGCCCGCGAGGCCGAGGAGAAGCCCCCTGCCATTCAGGACTTGGGCAGGTCTCGATGACAAGCTTAGGGTGGAGGTGGTGAAGAGACGTGGCCTAGGGAAGGAGCTCAGCGAGGTGAAGGACACCCTCCAGAAGGAGAGCAATGAACACGGCAACCTACGCGTCACCGTCCAGCTGGTCTATGATGAGCTCGAGCTGGCCCTAGAGCAGGAGACAAGCTCGCTCGCGGTTCACACTACCTGGATCATGGACCAGGCACATGATATGGCAAGGGGCGCGCTTCGCTTTGGCATTCACTGATCGTTCGCGATCGCCCGTTCTCATTATGAGAACATCGATCTGGCGATGATGAGCCAAGGCTTCGCACCCATCTATACTGGCGCCGAGCTGGATGACATCAAGAAGGAGGTGGCCCCCCTGGCGTATGACCTTTCTGTCAAGATAGAGGATGAAATGATCCTCGGAGGGTTTAGTTTAGTTAGATAGGTCAGACGGTGTATTTGTAATAAGCAAACAAGTTCCAATCCTTTTATTTCGTTTAAACAAGCTTGTTCTTTTGTTTCGGTTGAACAAATTTGTTCTTTTTCCCTTCCTATTATTAAGACTGTAGAGCTCGAGGTGTGGGCGAAAAACTCTGATTACGCTGGTAAGCAAGAGTGTCGCAGCCGCTGGGGCATAGGTTTCTTGCAGTCCTACCAGTTTTACTCAGTGTTCGTTTTCGCAAACCTTGCCTCTAAGTTTTTAACGTGAGAAAGGATCAGGCACAACAATTGTTTTAGAAAAGGATATATATACCCTTATCAGCCCCCGAGTGAGGCCCGACCCCTTGCCATTGCTAGGGTCGGGTGTCACTAAAAATCGATGAGTCGATAACGAAACCGATAAGAGAAACCGTGCGTAGATAAAGGGTCCGAGCCATCGTCCTGCGACCACGCATTCGGTCTTCTTGCAAGTCCAACTTCCCTCGAGCCCTCGCATGTTGTAGGGGTCCGGTCGAGAGGTCAGCTCGTCTTTGTGATCGTCATCCCTCAAGTGTTTTTTTGATAAAACGGAGGGGCTGAGCCGTGCCATGTTTTTCCTCGATGGACAAAACATGGTGCTCGATGAGCTGTTAACGGCTAGTCTGAGTGGAGCCTTGGCTTCCCGTTCATGGAGGTCTACCATGGATCAACTGGTGACTGACTCTAGATTCTCAGTGGCCAATCCATATAGTTCTCGAGTCCATTTGACCGGTCCCAAGGGCTCGTTGCCTTTCTTCGAGGAAAACCCATGGACTGGGAACTGACCAAGACTCGAACATGGGCTAAGATGCCTGCAGCACTCGTGCACCTGGATACTGGCTACTAGTGGGCCCATCTCTTTCCACCCCTCACTCTAAGGGAGCCCCGGAGCGGCTATGTACCCGTCGAAGGGCCAGCCTTTGAACTCCTAGGACTGAATGGGTCATAGGAGCATTTTTAGCTCCGTATCCCACCTTACCTGTGACAGTTCTCGCGCCTATCTCGGGGGACGAGCTGGTAGCTCTCGGGGGCATGGGCCTCCGGTGCATGCAACTGTAGCTCCTCAAGCGCCTCGATGATCGTGTCAAGGCCTACAGAGTGGAGAGGTCAGATGGCGGTGGGATCCTACGCCAACTCTCCTAGTGTCGTAATGATGAAGTCTAGGTTCCCAAAGCACACATGCGCACCCAGGACCCAGCTGACGCCGTGACTAGCCCTCCGAGGCATGATGTGGATGTTGAGACGCGCAAAAAGCCCGTACCTGGTGCGCCCACTATCGGTGTTTTTTAACCACCAACAAGTAAATTTGTATTTGTGCATCTGGCTAGGATGGTGTGCTCGGAGGACACAAGGGTTTATAGTGGTTCGGGCGGAACGTCCCTACGTCTAGTTCGTTGTTGCTCATGTTACCGACACTTAGTTTGTAGTAGGGGTTACAAATAGGCGAGAGAGGGAGAGGATCCCAAGTGTTTGGTGGAAGGAGTGAACGGATGCTGAGAGCTCGATTACCGCTCAGCCGTGTGCCCGTGTCATGCTCTTGTGTTAAGATCTCTTCCGTGTCGAGATCTCCCTCCCCTTCATGGGGCACCCTGCTTCCCCTTTTATAGGCGAAGGGAAAGCGTGGGTTGCAGAGGAGGAAAAGGAGAAGAACGAGAGAGAGAAGAAGGCTTCCAGGGTCGTCAGGTCCTTCTTCTCCTTCATGTGGGTCCTGCCGATCCTGTAGATGTCAACATGGACGGCTTCATGTCGTGGCCCTGTTCGTCACTGGCGCCATACGCAGGCGTCATCTGTAGGTCATGGCGTTCCACTCCATCCCAGCGGACATCGTGGTGAACTAACGCGCCTGTCAGCATCTGTACGAGGGTTAGGCAAAACAATACCGGCACGTCCGACACTATTCTTGATGTGAATCCCTAGGTATGGTTCGTCATGGCCACGGGTTATATCGAGGCGTGTCAGCCTCTCCTTGGCGTTAGAGTTTTGACCCAGGCCTATACGCTTGGACCTGGAGTGGTTGGCGACGGTATGGGTCCCCGTCGGACGAGACGGAGCCCGCGTCCTCGAGGTCGGGCGAGACAGAAACCGCGTCCTTGGGTCGGGCGAGTCGGAGCTTGCACCCAAGGGGTCGGGCGAGACGGAGCCCGTGGCCTTGAGGTCGGGCAAGATGGAGCCCGCGGCCTCGAGGTCGGGCGAGACGGAGCCCGCACCCAAGGGGTCGGGCGAGATGGAGCTCGCACCCAAGGGGTCGAGCGAGATAGAGCTCGTGGCCTCGGGGTCGAGCGAGACGGAGCCCGCGGCTTTGGGGTCGGGCGTGGCCTTTTAATACGTCTCGAGCCTTCCGAGGAAATTAGCGTGGGCGCTAACTTTCTTGCTTTGGTTATCCCTAATATCGATACCCGATAGATTTAAAAGACAAATCACCGTATATGTTGCCTATTAAGTCTGTAAGAGACCGTCTATGAGATGAAGCCAACATACTTGCCTCTATGTTTTGTCCTACATCGAATATTGATCGCGGGAGAGCCTAATATAAGGTAGAACATGCATCATATTAGAATTTTGGGTTGAGTTAGACCCAAGACCTGTAGGCCATTTTTAGTTGAGAGTTTCATAGCGTTATTTTCAACAACGTAGAATGTAATAAGACATGGATGAAACCATCATTCTCGGTACATATTCTCATTCTTTTGTTTGGTAGACATTTAGTTCTATGACTCCTCTTGAATTGGTAAACAAGTCTTGGGAGTTTCATCATCACCCTGAAACTCATCTTTTCTGTCTTCTTGAAAATGTCGACACATCATCGAAAACACTTATGTGGGAGCTTGTTAAATACAAATGAAACATCTTATGAAACTTTCACTGAGAATAACCTTTTACTAGTTGTGGAGGCTAAATCTAGAGTTGATGTGGAACTAGTGCGTGGATATTAGGCCAATCTCGATAGAAGTTTTATGGACATTAAATAAGATGACGCGGCATAATTTAAATGAAGAGATGAAAATAAATTCATAGGATGAAATAAGTTTTACGAGGTTGAAACTTGTTTATAATGTTTACAACACCAGAAAATCTTAGAAACAGAGTCTCGAAACTCACACTGAGAAAAAAGTTTTACGAGCTAGGCTGGATCCCACCGTGCACTGTACCGAAATGGTACTACCAAGGTCATGGCCGGGGAATCCAAAACATCGATCTCGGTGTCAATTAATGATATTGAGGTTTGGCCTTTTAATTAAAATTTTCGTTAGAAGGCTCCACTACTGGAAAGCAATGTTTATCTCCTGTGTCGGCGAAAGAACAGTATTCACACAACCAATCAAACTATCGAAATGATCAGTCGTGCTCTCTGTAAATAAATCTGGAAAGCAACCGAGAATCGCACCAAGTACACACACTAGCTTCCTTCGATCGGCAAGAGCTAGTGTTCATCGATCAGGAAATAAATCAAAGGATTCGAACTGATCAGCAAGATCCAAATAAAGACGCTTCTTTCGGTCCATCTTGACAAGATGGAACAGTTCGGCCCGCTCCAGAAATTAACGTTGTACAGGGACGGCGTGTTGATGCATGCATTATACATACCACACACACACATGCAGTGGCAACAAAAACAGTGTTCCTGAATGCAACCCCCCACCCACAGCAGCCCTCCTCCTCTCTTCCTCATCCTGATCCATGGGCGGTGGGCCCCAGTGGCAAAGAGGGGCTGGGCCCACCGGTGCTGTCCTTGTGGGCAATCAAATCCTGGATGTGAGAGCAGAGGGGAAGGGATGCATCATGCATGTGGTGGTGGGAGAAAAGCATGACATGACCATTTTTTCAGTGATGGAAAATGGGATGAAAAAGAGAGGAGGAGGAGGAACAGTGTTCAAAAGGGGTCAAGAAAGGCATCCAATGATCCCAGGATAAGCCCCCAACCTGCTTACTGCTGTTTTCTCCATCAAGTTACTAGTAGTAGAGCAGAAGGCTATAAAACCTTTTCCTCCAATGTGCAAATAAATAAAAGAGAGGAGATTGTGAGTGAGATTAGGTATCATGATTTCGGGGGGATAAAGTGCGTAGCCTGAAAATAGCTACTCTACTAGTAGCTGATTTGTTAATTAGGCGGCCTAGATGGCCTCGAATGGCACTTGCACCGATCAGTACCAAATTCAGCATGAGATGCAGCAGCTTTTGCTTGTTCACAACACGAAAGCAGCATTCGTTCTACAATAGTCCCTTTGCTTCCTTCGTTCTACAGTAGCCTGAAACAGATGTGGTGAAGTGTCAACACTGCTTTTTCTCTCCCAATGCAACAAGCATTTGGAGCAAAGCAATATTGGCACACCACATCAGACAGTGACATGGACTGATAATGAAATGCTATGCAGATAATATCTTCTTCTGAGTAAGATCCCTTACCAAGGATTCATTTCACCTTGTGTGGAAAAGCTATGGAATGGAATATACAGCCAAATGCTTGCACATCACATATGAGTATAGCTAGCAGCATGGGAAGCTTCACCTGTCTGGAGAGAAGTTCAGATCTAGGAGTAGTCAACAGAACAAATTAATAGCCCACAGCTGCACAGCACCTCGAATTCTCTCTCTCAAAGAGCTGGTTTCATCATTGCAAGCAAGCTACTACTAGGCGCGTTTGGCCGGGCTCCCGCCGGGCTCCCACACTGTAGCGCACTGGAGCGCGCAGGAGCTAGAGCTGGAGGAGTAAAAAAAAATAAGTTTCTCCGGCTCCGGCGCTGTCAGTGAGAGAGGAAAGGAGGAGAGAGAAAAATGGCTCCGGTAAACAGTGTCGCTACCGGAGATAAACAGGGGAGGAGTCAGAGGAGCCGGAGCCGCTCGGAGCCCGGCCAAACGGGCTTTAAAAAACAAACATGCATGGAGCAGCGGCCAATAAACGCTTTAGCCAATAATTAATAACCAATATAATCCAGCAGCAAACACATTTACATGCGTGCATGTTCCTGTCGTTGAGCAGTAATCCCCAGTCCAGTCCAGTCCCAGTCCAGTTTCAGGTTAGGATTCAGTGATTATTTATATCCCTATGTGGCTAATCAACTACAGTACTTGCAGACACGGAGCGCCACTTAAGGATACCTAATCCTCTGAAAGCACCACCAAAAGCGTGGGTCAAATGAATTGATTAGTGGATATATATTGGAGTGGTGCAGGACATTCCGAAACAAATGCTTGTGGAGCACTGCTCCAGCCTCGCAAATGGAACCCTAATTCTCAGGCATGAACAGCCGCACGTGGTGCTTTCAGGTTAGGATTCAGTGATTATTTATATCCCTATGTGGCTAATCAACTACAGTACTTGCAGACACGGAGCGCCACTTAATGATACCTAATCCTCTGAAAGCACCACCAAAAGCGTGGGTCAAATGAATTGATTAGTGGATATATATTGGAGTGGTGCAGGACATTAGGCAACAAACAGACTGTTCGCTGGTTCGATAAGCCGCTTATGCTGGTTTGTATGACTGATTTATTGTGAAAGAAAAACACTTTACCATGACTAACGAACAAGCTGAAAAGCTTGTGGAGCACTGCTCCAGCCTCCAGCCTCGCAAATGGAACCCTAATTCTCAGGCATGAACAGCCGCACGGGTCCAACTAATCATAGTGTAATATGAAGTGACACCACAGCTTAATTCTGTCATACATACATACATACACATACATATATATATATATATATATATATATATATATATATATATATATATATATATATATATATATATATATATATATATATATATGTGTGTGTGTATGGAAAAATTTTCAAACCCCTAGGAGTAGTTACTCCCTCCTCCTAACCATATACTTCTGTTCATGCGTTAGTACTCTTAGCGGGTCACAAACAATTAAATCCGATAAAGCATATCTAGTTTTTCACCGAGTTAATATTTTTTAATCATTATTTATCCCTCCGCTGGACTCACCAGATGAGATAGGTACGACCGGCTTCCATTCAAATTCATTCATGTCCCACGATGTCTGCTTCGTTCTCATCTAGTTCGTCGTCACAACGGCTCGGCAGGGAGGCAGGGCGCGCCACCGCCGGCGACCGACCTACGGCGCTGCATGGAGCGGAACTGGGGTGAGTGGGTGACCGCAGGCTGTGCTGCATGCGTCTCTCTCTCCTCTCCGCTGAGCGACGCCGTGATCCAGATCGAGGCATGGTGGCGGCAGCAAGATCCTGGCGGTAGTGGGACACCATGGCGTTCTCCCCCGAGAAGAGCTGTGCCACCGCTTTCTCTTGATGAGTGCGGTAGAGCGCCTGTCGCACTCCCCAATATGCGCACGGTGGCCCTTAGGTCCCGTGGCCGGAGACGATGATAGTCATTCCATCGATGCCGAGCAGGAACTACTCTACGTGCCTTCTCAAGCCGGCAACGGGGAGAAGATTCAAGAACACACACAACCATGCACAAATCTGCATGAAGGAGAACCTGCAGAAAGCTGTTAGTTGTTTTTGATTCATGTTATTTTCAGAAAATAGTATCTCTGCATACTTTTTCATATAAGTGTATCGTTGGATACTTCTTTCACGGATTAGAGTATCACATGATACTTTCTTTGATTAGAATAGTGTTTTTCATATGTGTATGGTTGGATACTTTCGTTGGTAAATACTCCATCCGAAGCTGCGAACTTTTACCCACCAGTTCAATAGCAGATGGAGCATGAGACAGGAGCAATGGCGCCTGCAATTCCATGATTTTTTTAGATGAGAGTATCATCTGATACTTTTAAGACCAGAAGAGTATATTTGGATACCTTTTTTTTCAGATTAGATCCGGTAAGCATGTATGTATTCATACTCCATAAAAATAATTATGTACTCATACTCCTCATAAAAAATGTATGTACTCATACTATCATTACACGTGTGCGCTCATACTCCTTTGGTAGGTATATATATTGCTGGTTAGTTAATTAAATCACTTAACTAACCAGCGGATCTGTTTCTATCCACACTCACCCGCTAATACACAGGGAGTAACTACTCCTGGGATTATAAAATACGCACCCTGTATATATATTGCAGAAAGCCAGAAAGGCTGACCTCTGTTTGGACCACTCTGTCCCAGCAAGGAGGGGATTAGGGGGATTAGGCTGATAACAACAGCCACATGAAGGTCCAGAAGAAAATATAAAGTAGAATCAGCAGATTAAAAATAATCTGCAAAGGTTTATATATATAGAGTATTAAGCCAGCATTTGCATGACAGGGACAGTGCCCTAATATCATACACCAGCTAGGTGGGCCCGGCCGGCCGGCCTTTGTGATAGACACCAGGAGGACACAGGTGCATCATACAAGCTGGAGGAGTGCTTATATTAAATAAAAATATGACTTTTTTTTTCTCTCTGGGTGCATTGCATGCCCTCCTGTTTTGGAGTGGTCTAGAGACAGTGATGATGATTAGGAGGGAGAATCAGTGTCCCCCATGGGGGTTTTAGTTATGGCTGCCTCATGCTCATGCCGATAAAGAGCTAGCAGGCAGACACAGCCATGCAAGCAGGGCACGCCCCATCGCTGCCCGTCCGCTGCCGGCCGGCCAGCCTGCCGCGACCTGCTTGCTTCCCCGCTGACGCCTCTCCAGGAGGCAAACACGCGGCCTGCTTGTCCAAAGCCAAGCTTACTATATTGCATCCTGCACGCTCAGATCAGCACAGTATATAATCGCTGGGTTTGTTTGTTTAATGGAGAGCACATGCAGTGATAATGATAATATATATATACAGTTGGTGTTTCTGACAAATAGGAAGAAAGGAAGGAAGGAAAGAACTCGCGGGAACAATATGCAGGTGTTGCTGTTGTGGCGTTCTTATCTATCCATCGTCTATCGTGAGTTCCATGAGGTAGCAAGCACTAACTAGCTCGGGGAGGCCACCAACGAGAGCTGGCCGCCGGACATGTGATTATAATTGGATCAGAAACGATCGATGATGATGGTGATTAATCGTCTGAAGATCAGAGAGAGGCGAAATTGGATCGTCTGACCTGACCTGAGTACCTGACAGATATGTCAAGCTAGATGGAAAGTGGAACGGCCAATTGGACCCAGAGTGATCAGGAAAAGGAAACCAGTCAAGCGTGCGGATCCAAGGCCGTATCTGCTGATGGGTGATGGATTGATCGACAGGCACGCGCATTACAGACGCCGGCCGGCTGATCGATGGGTATTAGGCGGCGAGGCGAGGCGAGGAGAGTCAAAAGGGCGTTGAAAAGATGGCAGCAAAGCAACGAATCAACGACAACTCCGATCGACCCGGTGCCCGATGATTCACCTTTTAATAGTTTCCTCTCACACACAAATTCTCTGAATCTTTTAATTTTCGGCAAACATCGGATGGATTCACCTGCACCTGCATGTCTGACGGAAACACCACACGCGGGTACGCGACGACGACACGAGACGCCGGCCGGCTAGCTCGATCTGCGCATGTGGCGGGCGTTGAAAATGAGACGTTAATTTGTCGCCGGCCGGCCGGCAATTCCACGGGTGCGGCCCCGCGACCTGCTGGGTTCTCACCGTGTGACCGCATCCTGTCCTCGTGCTGCTCGGCGGCGGCCGCCGGTCGGCAGCTAGCTAGCTAGCGCCCGGCGTGCGCTAGCAAGCAAAGCAAAGCACAGCATGGGCCAGAGGCCGCATGTCGGCTTTGGCGGCGTCGACGTCGATCGTCTAGTAGTCGTCTGCTTGTCCTTGGCCTCTCCCCGTGTGAACTGCGAAGTGCTAGCTGCTGCTGTGCTGCTTCATCGCACGCGTGGATGGAGGCAGCATGGTCCCTGCGTATACATGTGTGCTGCGTCCACATACCACGCCGTTGGATGCATGGACCATGCATGTTGTTTCAACAAACGCCGGCCCTGCATTGCGTCTCTTCTCTGAATGAAACGAGCGAGATCGAGGCCAGCCGGGTGAATGACAAGACAGATCGATTTGCCAAGATTCCCAGTTCCCACCTCGTGCTGCGATTGCTACATGTAAAGAAGAGAACACGGCCGGCGCGGCAAGCAAGCACCGGAAGAGCCCGGCATATATGGCTGACGCAGCAGCGCGGCGCGGCGACGGCACCTACCACACGAGAACGAGGGCGAGCCGGCGAGGGCGAGGGCGAGGGCGAGGACGAGCAAGGCTGGCAGAGGCAGACAAGCAGCCGCGCGGACCGCTTAGAAAAACCACTTGAGAAATGATAGTAAAATCCAAAAGCGAGTTGCAGGGATATAATGCCCAAGAAAATCTGGACACATGCCCGGATCCCGGGCAGGGCCCCGCTGTCCGGTGCTCCACACCTCAGCACTGTCAGCTTGCAACCATGCATCACGCAACAGGCCAGCAGCAGCGGCAGCAGGATATCAAAACGTCAAAAGGGCAAGGGGCTCCCTTTTCTCATTCATTCATTCTGCCCAAGAACCAGGCATTGATCACCAGTGGCGGACCCAGGAATTGACCAAGACTAGGGCCAAATCTTAGCGGCCAAAACCCCAAAGCTACAGCATAGTCTTAGATTGAATGCTCATTTTGTAAATACTAGTTGAAACGAACAAATGATTTACGCTGACATTTGATGAGCATGAACGCATAAGTATTCAACTGTTCAGCTCATCGGTCAGATCCAAACTTGCAAGGAAGGAGGGCAGGAGGCTCACCGGTCAGCAGGCGGGCGCCCGGCAGTCCGGCACCCGGCTGACTGGCTGAGGAAGTGAGGAACAGAGGAAGGAGCCACCGGCCGCGCCGCCGCGGAGCGCACAGCGGAGGGGGCGAGGCTGCGCCGCCGGCCGCCGTGGAGCGCCGGAGCCGGAGCGTGGAGGCCGGAGGGCGGAGGCGGAGCAGAGGGCCGGTGAGCGTAGGCTGCCGGCTGGGCGCAGCCAGCGCCGCGCCGGTGCGCACTGGCGGAGCCGCCGGCCGTGGAGCCTCCCCTGCGCCTGCGCGACTCGCCAAGGCCGAGCGGCTCTCACTCTATCTCCGTTGGTGCTCACTTGCTCGCTGCCTGTGTTGTTGATGGAACGATGGATTGATGGGCCAAAAAAAGTGAAGACTTGCTCCTTGTTACATGGGCCGCGACTAGGGCCATGGCCTGGGCTGCCCTAGTGCTGGGTCCGCCCCTGTTGATCACCATATTTATCTTCTCCCTGCTGGCCTTCACGCTGTTTTTTCTATGTACTGCCTCCGTCCACAAAAGAATACAATTATAGGATGCGTGCCGATCAAAGAAGCAAGTTTAACCAAATTTATAGCAAATATCATTAACATTTATGTCTCTAAATAAATTTATTATAAAAATATATTATATAACTAATTTAATGACACTTACTTCATAAATATTTGCACCTTGTTTATATAAATTTTGTCAAAGTTCAAACCTTTTGACTTCTCAAAAATCGAGAATTGCTCGTATATCTTTGATATATAACACGATCATATACTCCGTATCCTGTTCTTTGCCCTACCGACTGAGAGAGTCTCCGACTGATTATTTATGTCATTACACGCTGCGTGTGTCCCATGCCATGAATAATTGAATAGACAATGAGCTAGGTGCATGCATGCATGGATCTTGTTACTACCTATACTACAGTTGCAGGCTGGACCATCCAGTCCGTCCGGAGGTGATCCTTGCATTGACTGTTCACCAGTTCATCTTCAGCTAGCGAGAGCGAGGCCTGATCGAGCTCTGACCGTCGTCAGCTCCATGGAGGCATGGAGCCCAGTGTGCAGTGCATGTGCGGCAGCAGTACGCGCAGCCAGCCGGGACTGTTCGTCGTTCTTCGTTGCTCCATAAAGGAGGAGATGCGGGCGGCAGAGAGCCTGCAGCGCGGGGCATGGACGAACGCACGGATGGACAACGTCCGTCTCGGCCGCCGCGGTGGTGCTCAGTGTCAGTGGGGGGCGTGCCGTGTCGTGTGCACCCAACCCATGCACACACACGCCGTGGCAGTCTGATGAACTGCAGGCTCGGTCGAGGAGACGACGGTGGCAGCAGCAGCACCAGGCAGGGGCTGCAGGAGCATCGGCTACCTGCTTGTCAGGCTAAGCCAAAGATTCCCTTCAGGTTCAGTTGCGCCCGAGCGTTTATTATTGACCTGTATCGGTCAAAGCTGCAGTATGGCAGATGCAGGTAGCAGAGTGTCGTCAGCATGTTCGCTTGCTCGTAAACAATTATAAATTTTCAGTCGAGAACCGTGTTTTTCTCTCACACCAAACCAGCCAGCAGTAAATAATCCACGATCGTTTACGGCCTCCCGAACAGGCCGATGGAGATGGATGAGAGTTGAGAGCAGTAGAGAGCACTACTAAAGATGGCAACGGGCCCCGATACTCGATACCCGACGGGTATTTGATCCATTAGGGGATGGGGATGGGATCATATCTTTACCCGCGGACATCTAAATGGGAAAGAATCCATACCCGACGGGTATAGCGGGTACGGGAACGTTCCCTGTTTATCCGTCCCCGTTACCCGTTGGGGAACCCGACTATTTGAGCTGTCATGCGAGTATTAGGCCCAAAGAAACTCAACATAGGTATTTTGGTCCAAATCTGAACAGTCATATATATAGTTTGTGTGTTCTAGGAACACTCGTTCAATTTTTCCTCACCATCTCCGCCAGCAGCACAAGCACGCCTGTCTCACGAGCGCTCGTGCCTCTCGCTTCCTCAGTTCGGTCTCTCTGCCACCTTTGCTCATCCTCCTCGCAACCTCGCTCCTTCTCCTCGGCATCTCCGAGACTCCGACACTTATACCCAGGTGAAGAAGAAACGTCTCCGATTGCAAAACTGCGACCCCAAGTGTCCTTGTTTATCGGGTATGCATTACCCGTCGGGTATCTGTTACCCGACCGATACCCGACGGGTATGGGGATGGGCAATAATCTATATCCGAGACAGTTAATGGGGATGGGGACGGGATGAATTCTCCGTAGCGGGAAAGAGAACGTTCCGGCGATACCCGACGGGTATATCCCGTTGCCATCCTTAAGCACTACTCCCAACTGCTCCATCCATGCCATGCAGCATGCTCGACGTGTCCATCTCCTGCCATGGCGATGGCATTTTAGCTTGGGATGTCCGTGGATTGGTTTCAGATGGACCAATTCAGTGAATAATCGTTTCAAATAAAAATAGAATGCGTGGATAATAAGCAAGTTTGAATAGGCTGGGTAAAACGAGTGATCGATTATTATAGGCTGTTCACGGTGCTAAATCCGCACTTCATTTCATCTGGTTGTTGATTGCTGAATGGGGCGGGCAGTGCTTCCATTCACATCTGGCCCATAATGCACATGGGCCTTTGTATATTGACCATCATTTAAACACTTGAATTGGGCTTATTACTTTTGCCTAGATTGAGGGAAGTTGGCCCGGAAGAATTTTGTAGAGTAGTCAGCCCAGTCAAGTCAGAGCATGTCGATCAGTCCCACAGCTTAGGTAGGGATTACGGCCCGTTACAACCATGGACCGGGCCGCGCTTCACATCTCTCACGGTCCAGTAAAACCGTGGGCCCGGTCCATTCTTCAGATAACCAAAATTCTCATTTATGTCAAATTATGGTCATGATTATCATGTGACAATCGGATTGGGCCACAAGCAAAGCAAAAAAAAAAAAGACTCATATTCAGTTTTGCCCAATCCAGAATGAGCCTTTAATTGGACTACGCTGAAATGATATAGGCACATAAATTAGCCCAAACCATAATTTAGCTGGCCCAATCCCAAATAAAATAGCCTTTGGAATCTGCCCAAATAGAATTATGACGATGCAACTTGTCATAACATCTTTGCCACGCCAGCGGCCATGTCACTTGCTACGTGGCCGTCCATCTGGCAATGGGTTGGTTTATAACCTTATGATGATTTTGAGCGTCAAAATCGTTTATGACGATAATGGACTCATCACTAAATCAATGATGCTTTTTTGCTGTTTTATCACAGAAGGTGTTTAGAGACGCATCTTCTGTGACGACAGGGTTTTCATCACTAATACATTATAGATTAGGTACTATGATAAAAATATTAATGTGTCAATATCTAATCTTCACAGAAGACCCCATGTGTTGTAGTAGCGTACCATAGCATATAGTCCCTTTTCTTGATCTTATAGAAAAACTAGTTTCATAGGAGAATCAAAATTATTAGCTTCTCTTCGAAAACATTTCTTTTAGAATTTGAATCTCTGCGAAATGTGTCTTAGTCTCGTCTCATGAGATCACCATGCATGGTTCCAATCCATGGTTTTCAACATAGCCTACTAGCTAGTAATAGCCACTAAAGTTCGTGCATATTTCCTCTTGCCGATGCATGAACTTTACAAAGTTCACATGAGCTACGTCCTGTCTTACAACTCTGCCTCACCTTTGCACATACACCATTAAAGAAGAGAAAGCTACGAAGCTCACGAAGGCATCTTGCACAGAAAGCCCTAATATAAAGGCAAAAGCTGCGTTTTGGATCTTTCACTTCCTGCTGTCATATCTCGTATATATGGACGACGACGATGACGGGACGACCTCACTTCCTTTCTAGTGTCAATTTGGGAACCAAACTGACTGAACTAATCTCACAGAACTGCTGTCAGAGCACACGAGCATGCACAGGATTGGACGAAAAAGGTGAGGTTAACATGAGCAATGCATATATCTTTATATATATCCTTGCATTGCCTTGCATGAATTCTTCAGTTACTGCATGCCAAATTGCCAACACCAACTGCATGCAGGATGAGCCTCTAGCATTTGGGCTGTCAGAGCAGAGCCGCCTATTCTTTTATGATGAAAGCTCTAAAATTTTCTTTTATGATGAGTGTGTGTATAAGCATATACACATAAAAGTGAAAAAGGAGAAAGGTGTAATTTGATCTCTTGCACATGTGTGTAAAGCTGAGCTCTTGCTTCTTTTAAAGCCTGGAAAGCTTTGCAATTTGCAGGCACGGTTTGGTCTCGTCTCGTCTCGTCTGGTGTGGTGGTTACCCCTCTGCTCTGAACATTGCTGGTGTGTGGTCCACATGCATGCTTGCGATGGAGGTATCAGAAGCTCAAAAGGGGGCCATGGTGTTCCATTCCTCTGCCACTAATGCATGTTGCTAGTTTCTGGTGCATCATCATGAGCTTTGTCTCTCAAAGCTGCGTAACAGGTATGCCGATTTGCTCGACATGTTCTCCAAGGATCATTAACAATCTACAAAGTTAGATTTCAATCCCCTCTGCAGGCATATTCAGTGTCTCACCTGAAGATGCACACCTAAATGTTCCTCCCTTTCCTCTTTTCCTCTCTCTTTTTCTTAAAAAAAAATCATAGAGATGAGTCATAAGTGCACATCTGTTTTTCTAAGTGAAAGATTTCGTCTAAATTTCAACTGAAATATTTCGTCTTTTAGTTATGTTGCACCTCCACTAGTTAGCTCCATGACTGACGCCCCCACAAATTGCAGTGGTTATCATGGCGCTTTGCGTAGATTGCTCTCCTGCTCGCCTTCTTTACGCTTCTTTTCAGAAAATTAGCTTGAGAACAAAAGCCCCAGCCTGCCGCGGCGCTGCTCCTCCTTTGCTCGCACAAATGTTGGCGCCGCGAAATTTTGCCGCCGGCGAGGGGGACACCGGCGAATCATGCGCATCACCGCCGCCCTCCACCTCGCTCCGATCGTTGCCTGGCCTGCTCGCGCCTTGTGGGACACCGAATCATTCCCGTCCTTGAGCCTGTCTGTCTGTGTCTGCTCCCATGCAACTGCAGGAAGCAGCTGCCTGCTGTGCTGCTGGCAGAGCTACGCCGCCACTGTTCTTGCTGCAGCCTACCTGAATCTGAAAGGATCACCACATTCTTACCAGATCAGTATTTTAATTTAATTCGTCGTTAACTGAGCTTGTTTATTCATTGTTATTAGATGTTGAGAGCCTTACAGGTATGGCAAAGCTCTTCTGACAGAGCATGAGCACAAATCTCAGGGCCAGTTCTTCTTGCTTGATTAATTACAACTGAAACTGATGATGCGGCTACGTATTTATAGCCGCCAAGACTAATCGATTACCCTAACAAACTACTAACACACTTGATCTAGTCTTTTGTCCGTGAATGAAAAAAACTCTGCAAAGTGCATGCATGCGCATGGAGTCAAGCTCGACATTTGACTGGGATTCATGATGGGCAATGAATGGACAGACATACCTGATCTGCATGCTCTGAATTTGTGTCTGACTGACTGATCATAGGAAGAACACAGTGGGGTCCAGCAGGCTACAGCAAAAAAAAAAGACGTTCTTTTGAGAAGGAAGGATCTCGGTTTTTTATGCCAGAAATAAGTGTTGATTGATCTCCACCAGTTGGCCCAACGACCAATTGGGCCCTTGATCAGCGCCCTGATCGGGGGCGCCCAGCCATTCTCTTGGCTGATGGACCCCCGTCGCGCAGCGCTATAAAGAGAAAGGTGGGGGCCGGGGTGCAAGGTATGATGTTTACTGTAGCCACATATTCCCCACCGATGTCCTAACCCTAGACCCACCGAGAGGGTGCGCTGTGAGCGATGGGAAGCGTCATCGCCTTCGCCGTCGCCAATGGACTGCGCCTCCACGTCGCTGCTACCTCGTCGGCGGCGCTATGGCCGCGACACTGCGCTGGATGAGGTACATCAGCAAGTTCTTTGTCCAGTTAAGTTTTTACCCCCCCTAGATCTACGTCTAGATGATCCTATCAGCGCTATCAATGGTATCAAAGCCAGGTTTCTTCTTGTCGGGTTCATAAACCCGGGGTCCCCAATGGACCCGCTTCCCTGCAAAAAACTTAGCCCAGCAGACGGCGTTGCGACAACACGCGCCTCCCAGGCCGGCCCAGATACATAATGACAGGCCAGGGCAACGATCCGGTCCCCGACCGGAAGGCCTGGCCAAGGTAGGGACACAGTCCGACTCCGACCTCCTTTTCCAATCGGGGATACACCGGACCTCTGCTTACGATTCTTCCCCGATCGACACGGTCGGGGCCAACTGGGAACGACCGACCGGGGACGCCCGCTCGGTGAGGGCCCAGGGATTAGGCAAAGCAGATAAGGTAAGGTGCTCAAGTCAACCGCAATACCAAGGACCGTATCCTGACATGCCCTACGCACCTTCAGGACGGTGCCACCAGGCCACGCCAGACGGGCACTATGCAATCTTCTAGGCGTGTCAGAGTACAAACAATATTGTAGGCGCCGACGTTTGCCGTACCAGGTGAACACGGTAGAGCCTGCCATATGCGTCTGACATAAACAATATTGTGGGCGTCGATGACTGTCTCGTACCCGACAGCGTGGGCAACAAGACTAGGTAGCACACGTATCCATTCTCCCTTTCTCTGACTTGTAAGGCCATCCCCTTCAACTATAAAAGGGGATGCGCTCTCTCCTCTCTGAGGAGGTTCTCTCAGCTCTCAAAAGAAAAGATGCTGGACGCTCTCTCTGGCTCCATGCAACCTGAGCACTCGAACAGCTCATCGGTTCTAGAACCCCACAGCTACATAGAGCATACGTTCCAATACTTAGCGCACGTTAGAGTACCAGTCACTCTCGCTCATTCGGTTCAGAGTTCGACTGGGCCTCTAACACCCCCTTCTCATTCCTACTCGTTTGTAACCCCACAGCAAACGTCAGGCACCTGGGCTTAGGAATAAAGTCACCGATCGACTGAAACTGGACATAGGGCACGTTGCCTGAACCAGTATAAATCCTGTGTCATTGAGTGCTAGACCATATCCGATCACAACGTACGACAAAACTATAAATATTTACTTGTTGGTTACTTTTTGCACCGATAGTTGGCGCCGTTCGTGGGGAGGACGCCGCGCGTTCACACTTTTGGTCATCAGATGGCCCACCTTTCCACCATCTTCGGCATGGCAGGCTCAAGCGATACGATTCGCTTTGGCTCACTAGAGTTTCCTGCGCTCCCACCTGTTGGGATGTGGGTTCCTCCCGTCTTCCAGCCGCTCTGGACTCTCCTCTTCGGGAGTCTAGACTTCATCACCAACTGGCTCGGCGTACTGTGCCTCTGCGAAGAGGCACTCGTCCTGGCGTCCACCGGAGGAGGAGCGCTCTCCACCGGCCCTGGGCCACTCGACGACCCCAACATCGAGACACTCGCGCTTCGCCTTGAGCCCATACTGGGCTCAAACACCACGGTGAGTAACGTACATATTGTTCTTTACTTGTTGTTTAATACCTTCCGCCGACTCTCCGGAGGGACCCCATTGTCGCCACCACGACCGTCGTGCTACCGGTTCCCCTATGGCTTCGCGTCCCCCGTGGGGGCTCCAAAGGACGCTGACGCCACCCCCTCACACATCTGAATTCATGGGGATGGCGGGTTACGCACCCGCCTCCTTTCACAACCTTGTTGATGATGAGGTCAAAAGCGATGGCTCCAGCATCGGCGACGTTGTGGTACCTCGCTACCCTCTGTCCTGGGAGTGCGCTATGGTGGACGCTCTAGGACAGCCATCGGTGGTAGCGGAGTCTCTACAGACTCACACCCCTCGGGACCCTCGTGCGGAGGCCCTCGCGCGTGCGTAGAGGCACGACAAGGAGTTACAACAAAGGCAGCAGAGCTAGCCACCACCTGCGATAGCGTGCTTGGCGCACCACGCCACGCCACGCGTGCGTAACCCGGTGAGCGGTGCCTAGGGTCACGCCCATTAGGTCTAGCATAACATACTGGATGGAGGGAACGACCCTCCTCAGTTCACTCGAGCTGGCCAGAATATCGCTGCTGCAGCGATGCTTCTGCGCGGCCTCCCCGAGCTGGCCGACCCCTAGGAACAAGCAATCCACCTGAACCTCCGGGTGCTGGTGGAGACCGCCGCCATTCAATAGGCAGAGAGCTCCATGTCGCGACACTGAGTCACGGCCTCATGCCGAACCGGAAGACTAGGGCTGAACCAGTCGAATCGCTCTGTCCACTCACCACTGCTGTTGTCGAGGGTGGGGCGGGAGGCCATGGCTGCACCATAGCCTGACCTGGCGCCCGCTCCACACCGACCACTTGTGCGCGAATGCCTCGGGCCAAACCATGACGCTCGCAGCATCATCAACAATCGACGCCATGCCTAGCACGATGATGACGCCTATCGAGTGGCGGCGAGAGTAGGCGATACAGGCCCTGGCCTGACCATCGAGGAGTGTGGGGACACGCACCCTAGGCATGGTGGCCAACCGAATGGCTAAAGTCCTAGCCTGGACGGCCCAGGACCACGGTCCTTTGGTTGTCGTATCCAGAAAGTGCCGTTCCCACAACACTTCCGACCACCCAGCAACATCGCCAGATACACGGGGGAAATGAACCCCAATATATGGCTCGAAGACTTTCAGCTCGCCTGCCAAGCTAGAGGGGTGGATGATGACCATTTCATCATCCAGTATCTCTCCATCTGCTTGGGGGAGCATGTTCGAGCATGGCTTGAATTCCTTTTGCCCGACAGCATCCGCGACTGGGCAGATCTTAAGAGGGTCTTCGTCAAAAATTTGCAGGGGACATATGTCCCTCCTAGGAGTTCCTAGGACCTCAAGAGCTACTAGCAGGAGCCCAGCGAGTCCCTATGGGATTACATCCACAGGTTCTCAAAGCGGTGCAACTCCCTTCCTGATGTCGTTGACGCAGATGTCATCAGCGCGTTCCTCTCTGGGACAACCCGTGAGTCCTTGATCCACAAGCTCGGCTATGTGAAGCCCCGTACCACCCACGACCTGCTTGACATCACCACGAACCATGCCTCTAGCGAGGAGGCGGTCAGAGCGGTCTTTAGCTACAGTCAAGATAGGGGCAAGGCCAAGCGCGAGGACCAAGGCGAAGGCCCCTCCATACAAAGGGGTAAGAAGAACAAGAAGGATTAACGTGACCGGCCAACCCAGCCTTGGTCATCGTGACTGACTGTGCGGGCAAGCAGCCCCAGCAAGGCCAGTCCGATTACTTTGACAAGCTCATGGAGAGTCCTTGCACCAACCACTCCCCGTCAAGCACCACTACAAGGACTATGATCTCCTAAAGCGCTTTCTACAGCACGTCGACAAGCCGAAGGAAGGGAAAGGCAAGGAGGAGGCGAACAAAGAAAGGAGGCACGGCGGGAAAGGATGATGATGGCTTCCCTAACCCTAAGGAATGTCTCATGATCTTTGGGGGATCCGATGCCATCCACTCCGAGCGCCAGCACAAGGTATGCTACAGGAAAGCATGCGCCACCGAGTCAGCCATCCCCTCTTTTCTTAGCTAATCGGACTCCCTGATCACTTTTAATCGGAGAGACCATCCTTCCCACGTCGCCTGACTAGGTCGCTACCTACTTGTTGTTGACCCCCATCGTCTGTAAGAAGCACCTCAGCAAGGTGCTGATGGATGGAGGCAGTGGCCTCAACATTCTCTATGTGACACCCTTGAGGCCATGCGTATCCCTTGATCAGAGCTCCGCCCAGTGAGCTCTCCCTTCCATGGAGTGATCCCGAGGACGCAGGCGTACCCACTCGGGCAGATTGACCTACCCATCACATTTGGTGACCGAGCCAACTTTCGCTCGGAGGTCCTCACTTTTGAGGTGGTGGACTTTCTAGGGTCCTACCATGCCATCTTGGGGCGGCCATGCTATGCCAAGTTTATGGTGATCCCCAACTACACCTACCTCAAGTTGAACATACCGAGACCGAACAACATCATCACCATAGGTAGCACCTTTTCGCATGCCTAAATGTGCGACCGCGAGCATTACGAGCTCGCCACTGCCATCATCAACTCTGCCAATCTCCCAGAGCTCGGGAATTCATCGACTCCAGCAGTCCTAGACTGCAACGAGCCAACCTCATCGAGTGCCTTCCACCCAATCGAGGAAACCAAGGCGGTGGGGATCGACCCCACCGACCTGACCAAGACAATGCGAATCGGGACCAAGCTCCTGACCAAATAGGAGAGCGAGCTCACCAACTTCTTACACGCCAATCGCGATGTCTTTGTGTGGAAACCTTCTGAAATGCCAAGCATACCAAGGGAGGTCATCGAGCACGCATTACGCCTTGTCCTATGCTCAAAGTCCACCAAGCAACGCCTACATCGCTTTGACGATGAGAGGCGTAGGGCCATAGGCGTGGAGATCGCCAAACTCCTGGTAGCCAGATTCATCAAAGAGGTATACCACTCCGACTGGCTAGCTAATCATGCTCTTGTGAAAAAGAAGACTAGGAAATGGAGAATGTGTGTTGATTATACTAGCCTCAACAAGGCATGTCCAAAGGACCATTTTCCTTTGCCACACATAGACCAGATAGTCGACTCCACCTCAGGATATGATATCCTCTCCTTTCTGGATGACTACTCGGGCTATCACCAGATCATGATGAAAGAGTCCGACCAGCTCGCGACTTCATTCATCACCCCATATGGTTCGTACTGCTATGTAACCATGCCTTTCAGTTTGAAGAACGCTAGCGCCACCTATCAACAGTGCATGCAGTGATGCTTCGCCGACCAAATCAACCCGCCCGACCAGCCTGACCAAGTCGAGCGGCCAAAACCAACAATCACCGTCTATGTAGATGACATAGTGGTGAAAATGGCTCGAGCTAGCGACCTAATCACAAACTTGGCCACAACATTCGCAAACCTCCGAAGGTTCAGCGTCAAATTGAATCCCGAAAATGTGTTTTCGGGGTTCCAAATGGGAAGCTGCTCGGTTACATCGTGTCCAAATGTAGCATCAAAGCCAACCCCAAAAAAATCACGGCCATCTCCAACATGGGCCCTATACCCAATGTCAAGGGCGTATAGAGGCTCACTGGCTGTTTGGCCACCCTAAGCTGGTTCATCTCCTAACTAGGCGAGCGGGGAATGCCTCTCTATAAACTTCTCAAGAAGACAGACGCGTTCGTCTAGACTGAGGAGGCAAACAGGCTTTGGAAAGCCTCAAAGCAACATTGACATCGGCCCCAATCCTCGTCGCTCCCGAACAGGGAGAACCCCTGCTCCTCTACATCACGGCAAATAACCACGTTGTGAGCGCTGCCCTGGTCATCGAAAGGGAGGAGCTGGGACACCCCCTAAAGGTCCAACGACCAGTGTACTTCATCAGTGAGGTACTCACCGATGCCAAGGTTCGATACCCCAAGTTCAGAAGCTTCTATACGCTGTGCTGATGGCAACCTGGAAGCTCCTACAGTACTTCACCGACATTGAAGTCATGGTCGTCACTTCATACCCGCTGGGAGACATCATCCGCAACCATGACACCGTAGGATAGATCTCCAAGTGGACTCTCAAGCTCATGGGCCACGACATCAGGTATATCCCCCACACTACTATTAAGTCTCAGGCTCTCGTCGACTTCATCACCGAATGGATAGAAGTCCAGCTCTCGACCCCAGACGTCACCCATGAGTACTGGACGATGTACTTCGACGGGTCGATCATGGTGCCTGGCTTAGGGGCTGGAGTGGTTCTGATCTCCCTGAATGGGAGCAGGCTCTGATACATGATATGTCTCCATTTTTTGGCCTCAAACAATGCCATGGAGTACAAGGCCCTCATCAACGGACTACGCGTCGCCATCGAGCTCGGTGTTACGCGGCTATATGCCCGCAATGACTCGAAGTTGGTCATCGACCAAGTCATGAAGGAATCCTACTACAAGAGCCCTCTCATGGCAGCATACTGCTAGGAGGTACGCAAGCTCGAGGATAACTTTTGAGGGATCGAACTGTATCATGTCCCCTGAAAGGACAATGATGCCGCCGATTTCCTTGCAAAATTGGCTACTAGGCAGGTTCCTTCTCTAGATGGGGTCTTCATCAACGATCTCCATGAGCCATCTGCCTACATTCTAGAGGATCCAATCTAGCACTCAGGGGCTCTGACCTCCTGACGTGCCCTGACCTCAACCAAGTGCTTGGTGGCTCTAACCCGGGTGCCTTCATGGCGACATCGCCCGCCGACATCGCCATAATGGCGCTCGATTCGGTTGACTGGAGAGCACCACTGCTCGCCTACCTCCTCAAGGAGGTTCTCCCACCAGATAGGACTAAAGCACGATGAATCGCTCGATGTGCCAAGACATTTGTCGCCATTGGTGATGAACTTTACAAGCGGAGCCCGTCGGGAGTACTCATGAAGTGCATCCTAACCAACTAAGGGAAATAGCTTCTCCTCGAAGTCCATGCTAGAATCTATGGACATCACGCGCCCCTGAGGTCACTGGTCGGAAAAGCCTTTCACCAAGGTTTTTACTGGCCCACCGCGCTACGAGATGTAGAGGAGGTCGTCCACAGGTGTGTAGGATGCTAGTTCTACGCTCGACAAACCCATTTGCTAGCACAGGAGCTCTAAACCATCCCCATCACCTAGCCATTCATGGTCTAGGGTCTCGACATGGTGGGACCTGGCCTAGGTGGCTTCACTCACCTACTCATAGCAATGAACAAATTCACCAAGTGGATAGAGGCGAAGCCCATCACCAACATCCGCTTGGAAGAGGCGGTCAAGTTCATCCTTGACATCATCTATCATTTTGGTGTTCCTAACTGTATCATCACCGACCATGGAACAAACTTTACTGGGAAGAAGTTCCTAGACTTCTGTGATGGATACAGCATCAGGATCGATTAGGCCTCGGTCGGACACCCACGTACCAACGGTCAGGTCAAGTGGGCCAATGGCATGATCCTCTAAGGACTCAAGCCCTGCATCTTTGACCAAATAAATAAGTATGCCAGGCAATGGGTTGCAGAGGTCCCAGTGATCCTCTGGAGCCTGAGAATGACCCCAAACTAATCCATGGTGTTCACACCTTTCTTCCTAGCCTACGGAGCTAAAGTGGTGTTGCCCTCTGACCTCAATCATGGCACCCCAAGAGTGAAGGCCTTTGATCGAGACCGAGCCATAGAGGCTCAGCAGGATGTGGTCAACCTACTCGAGGAGGCTCATGAGATGACCGTCAACCGCTCCCTTGCTACCAGCAAACTCTCCACATGTACCATGAAAGAAAAATCAAGGGGAGGATCCTCAAGGTTGGTGATCTCGTACTTAGGAGGACCCACTCAACCAAGGACAAACATAAGCTCTCTCCACTATGGGAAGGACCCTACACGGTGACCAAGGTGATCCGACCAGGCACCTACTGGCTAAAGGAAGACAACGACAATGTTCTCACGAACACATGGAACATCGAACAGTTACGTCGTTTCTTTCCCTAAAGCTCGGTCTTTCTGTTTCTTTCCATTCAACGTTTGCTCCTACAGCACCCTAGCCTGAGCACTCTTGGACTGGGTCGCTTGGGGGCTCCACGGGGGTGTGACACCACCCTCCTTTTTACTATCATAATAGTAATACTTTTTGCCCAAACAAAAGGGCATTTTGTTCCTTTGATTACCCTACGTAACTTGTGTTTTGAACTCCTGACCAATCACACCCCGCCACAACCTACGGTTATGAGCAGCTGAGCCTCGCGCGCCATGCCCAGGTTCTTAAGGTTGCAGCCTATGGGTCAACGGGCAGGTGCGAAAAAGAAAGGACAAAAAAAACTACGCTAGGGTAAAAACAAGGGCGGATGGGACAAGCTTCCCCTCACAAGAGATTCCACCACAAAACAAAATTGAAATATTCATGAATATAAAACTATTCACACGGGGGCTTCCCCATGAATTCGTCTTTTACATGTACTGACTATTTCTAGTCTAAACTCTACTATGGTCCTCCCATGGCATCGCCTGACTTTACGGTCGACGAGGATAAAGGCAGCTCGCTTCTAGTCAGGACGACGTTCGGCTCAGTCGGGGGCGGGACGATGCTCACCTCCAACCTGGTCTCCACTCCCTACAGGCTGAACAACATCTTCCCGGTGCATGTCTTTAGCCACGGTCGAATGGCGAGCCTCTATCACCCACTACGCGGTGACCTGCTCAGCGACCATCTATGCATATGGCACCAAACTCTCCCCCAGCGCATGGATTTCATTTGCGCTCCACCCATCGGCGTACTGTCTATAGATGGTCGCAAAGTCTAGATTGGGGTGATGGGTCACCATCGAGGTCAACACCCCTGACGTCCCATAGAGCATGCCATCGGAGATGAGCGCCTAAACTTCGTTTGGGACCTCCACCAGCTGGACGGCGGGCGTACTGGTGCTCGGTCCCGACCCAAACACTGTGGAGATGACCACCTGCGCGATGTTGCAAATCTGGTTGAGCTCTCTCTCAAGAGTGCGTCGCTCCTCAAGGGGCTAGGCTAGCGCCTCCACGCCTCGACTGGCCACTGCTTTGGCTGTCTCCAGCTCTTGCTCTAGAGAGCCAATCTTTCCACCTGGTTCTAGAAAAAGATGACAAATTTAGAAGCAAAGGAAAGAAAAAATCAAGGCATCAACCGAAGATAGAATAGATACAAACCAAGACAGGTGCTTTCGAGAATGGAGAGCCCTTCCTCTTATCGGGTCACCCTAACGAGCAGCCAAGCATTCAACTCTTCTTCCCCGAGCATCTGCCCCTGGAGCGCAACCACTTCTTGTTCAGCATCCGACTAGGCCTTCCGCTCCACCTCCAGAGCCTCCAAGGACATTTGAAGTGTTGCCTCGATCTCTGCCAAGTGGACCTTCGCCGTGTTGAGTTCCCACTCGGTAGCTGTCGCCCGCTCAATCGCGCAAGTTCCGCTGCCCATGCTCCCGTCACCTCGGCCGCCCAGTCTTGGGACTTATGGCAGGCAGACTCTAGCTAGTACCTGAGCTCCTCGACCCGCCATGACGCTATTGCTTCCTGATTCATCCAACCGTGCTCCTCCTGAAGAAATCGGGACTTACGGATCAACATCATCTCTAAATCCTATGAGGTAAGAAGCAGACATGCTAAGGCAACCATTGAAAGGCCAAGGAGTCAAGGACAACACCAAAAACATAGAGAACTTACCTCTATGATGCATGGTAGGTCAACCATCACGGCCTGATGGATGAGCTCAACTCTCTCCAAGGCCTCCATGAGCCTCGCCTTGGTAAGGGCGAGATTGGACTCCATCGATAGTCCTCTCTCCCCGAGCAGGTGCTAGAGCTTCACCTCCTTCTCGTCACGAAGGATGAACCAGGCCTTTCTTGGCTCGCCGAAGCAAGGCCATACTAGCTCATGGGTTGCCTTCAACCCGATGGAAGATCCAGCCACCGTAGTACCATGCGACGACCGGATCATTACCAGCTCCTGCGATCGTGGGATGGCCGGCGGATCCACCCTGGTGTCTTCCTCGCCGAAGAAGGTGATATCCACTGTTAGGACTCTATGGCCCGCTGGCAGATGCACTACCTCTAGCCGGGCTATGGCTCCTCCGGACCCCTATAGCTCCGACTAGGCCGGCGAACCGTGCCCTCCTCCATCGGGCGAGGCAGGGAGCCTGGTTTCCCTCTGATCCTCCAAAGCGGTTGGGGGAGGGACCGCGAGAGTCACCTCCGACCAAACCTCCACCATCACCATGGGGATCGCCGCCATCACCATCGCTGCCGCTGCTGCCATGCTTGCAACCGACCGGGAAGGTGCAAGCCCAGTAAGGAAGGTCGCGCCGCCGCTAGCCTGCTTCCTCCACCGCTCGTCGTAACCCGCTGTAGGCTAGGTCTCCACTCTTTTCATACGGGAGGTGGGGAGATTCCCGGTCCCACCAACCCCTAGCTGTTGTCAAACAAGTGTGGGTTAGTCACACTCAAAAACTCAGCTATGAGAATAGGAGAGAGTATGAATGCAAACCTAGACGACAGCGGTAGAGCCCGGAAGCCCCGACCGGCTGACGATGAGCCAACCAGACATGGACCGCTCATGGGTCATGACCCATGCCCCCTTGTATCGGCTGAGGAAGGAGCCAACCCAGCTGGTCCCCGATCAGTTCATGAATGGCCATGACTGCCAGCTTGTGGCAAACCACCGGAGCAACTAGTGGGGCATCTCCCCATTGAGGGTCATGGACACGCACCAACTCGGATGACGTAGGGGAACGATAATGTCCCCCGACCGACCGGCATGGTCCACCACACTTAGAGCGGGGGGCGCAGAGCCGACGATGCCTCCGAAAGGCACAACGACTACGCCCGCTTCGCCTCTCGTTCAAGGGCAGTGTCTTTGCTTGTAGCGCACTTCGTTGACTCAAGAACATCGCCGTGCATCTCCGTATCACTCCCACCACCGACAGATGCGGCTTTGTTTGAGGGCTCATGGGGCCTCCTGCTTGATGTAAAAGACGTTTACATGTTGGGCCTCGGTCATCTTTTACATGTTGTACCCATGTACCAACGATCACCGGTCGGACGACCGGAGTCCCAGCCCTAAGGGCCTGGGGCCACGGGCCTTTGACCGGCGTATCTAGAGAGCGCCATTCCCATAGAGCTTTCGACCACCCACCAACATCACCAAGTACACCAGGGAGACAAACCCTGGTATTCGGCTCAAAGATTTCTAGCTCACCTGCCGAGTCAGAGGGGTGGATGATGACTATTTCATCATCCAGTATCTCCCCATTTGCATGGGGGAACATGTTCGAGCATGGCTTGAATTCCTCCCATACGACAGCATCTACGACTAGGCGGACCTCAAGAGGGTCTTCTTCGGGAATTTCTAGGGGACGTATGTCCGTCCTAGGAACTCCTAGGACCTCAAGAGTTGCCAGCAGGAGCCCAGCAAGTCCCTGTGGGACTACATATGTAGGTTCTCCCAATGATGCAACTCCCTCCCTGATGTCATCGACGCGGACGTCATTAGCGCATTCCTCTCTAGGATGACCTGTGAGTCCCTAATCCATAAGCTTGGATGCCTGAAGCCCCGTACCACCCGTTACCTGCTCAATGTCGCCACTAACCATGCCTCCGGTGAGGAAGTGATCTTTAATGGGGGCTAGGACAAAGGCAAGGCCAAGCGCATGGACCAAGATGAGGGCCCCTCCACACAAAGGGGCAAGAACACAAAAAGGACCGACACCGACCGGACAACACCGTGTTGGCCGCTGCAACTGACCGCATGGGCAAGCTGCCCCAATAGGGCCTGCCTAACCACTTCAACAAACTCATGGATAACCCATGCACCAACCACGCCTACCCTGTCAAACACCTCTATAAGGACTGTGAGCTCCTTAAACATTTCCTACGATAGGTCGGCAGGCCAAAAGAAGGGGACGGCAAAGAGGCGGCAACCAAGAAAGGAGGCACGGCGGGCAAAGACAAAGACGGTTTCCCTAACACTGATGAATGCATCATGATCTTTGCTAGATCCAATGTCATCTGGTCCAACCGCCAGCACGAGACGGCCATCCCCTCCTTCCTCAGCTGGTCAGAATCTCCAATCACCTTTGATCAGAGGGACCATCCCTCCCATGTCATGAGACCAGGACGCTACCCACTCGTCATCGATCCCATCGTCCATAAGAAGTGCCTCACCAAGGTGCTGATGGACGGAGGTAGCAGCCTCAACATCCTCTATGTCAACACCCTCAACGCCAAGCGCATCCCTAGATCAAAGCTCCGCCTAGTGGGCTCTCCCTTCCACAGAGTAATCCCAGAAGCGCAGGCATACCCACTCGGGCAGATTGACCTGCCCGTCACGTTTGACAGCCGAGCCAACTTCTGCTTGGAGGTCCCCACCTTCAAAGTGGTGGACTTTCTAGGGTCCTACCATGCCTTCCTAGGGCGGCCATGCTATGCCAAATTCATGGCGATCCCCAACTACACCCACCTCAAGCTAAAGATGCCAGGACCGAACGGCGTCATCACCGTGAGTAGCGCCTTCTCGCACGCCTTCATGTGCGACCACGAGCACTATGAGCTCGCTACTACGGTCGTCAACTCATCCGAGCTCCCATGGCTTAGGGAATCATCGACCCTGGTAGTCCCAGACTACAACAAACCAACCTCCTCGACGGCCTTCCCACCACTCGAGGAAACCAAGGCGGTGGGGATCGACCCCACCGACCCAACCAAGATAGTTCGGATCGGGACCCAGCTCCCGGCCAAATAGGAACGTGAGCTCGTCGACTTCCTGCACGACAACTGCGATGTCTACGCATGGTAGCCTTCTAACATGCCGGGCATACCACGGGAGGTCACCAAGCATGCACTGCGCCTCATCTCGGGCTCAAAGCCCGCCAAGCAGCGCCTACATCGCTTCGACGACGAGAGGTGTAGGGCCATAGGCGAAAAGATCACTAAACTCCTGGTAGCCAGATTCATCAGAGAGGTATTCCACTCCAACTGGCTTGCCAATCCCGTTCTTGTTAAAAAGAAGACCAGGAAGTGGAGAATATATGTTGATTATACTAGCCTGAATAAAGCGTGTCCAAAGGATCACTTTCCTTTGTCGTGCATAGACCAGATAGTCGACTCCACCTTGGGTTGCAAGATCCTCTCCTTTCTGGATGCCTACTCAGGCTATCACCAGATCACAATGAAAGAGTCTGATCAGCTCGCAACCTCATTCATCACCCCATGTGGTTCGTACTGCTACGTAACCATGCCATTCGGCTTGAAAAATGCTGACGCCACCTACCAAAGGTGCATGCAGCAATGCTTCACCAACTAAATCGACCCGCTCGATCAGCCTAACCAAACCAAGCAGCCAAGACCAACGATCGCCATCTATGTTGATGACATAGTGGTCAAAACAACTCAAGCCTACGACCTGATCACAAACTTGGCCACAACGTTCACGAACCTCCGAAGATTCAACATCAGGTTGAATCCCAAAAAATGTATTTTCTGGGTTCCAAAGGGGAAGCTACTAGGATACATTGTGTCCGAGCGTGGCATCGAGGCCAACCCCAAAAAAATAATGGCCATCTCTAACATGGGTCCCATACGCAATGTCAAGGGCATGCAAAGGCTGACTGGCTGTCTAGCTGCCCTAAGTCGATTCATCTCCCAGCTCAGTGAACAGGGGATGCCACTCTACAAGCTCCTCAAAAAGACGGACACTTTCATCTAGACTGAGGAGGATCAGTAGGCCCTAAAGAGCCTCAAAGCATCCCTGACATCAGCCCCAATCCTCGTCGCTCCCGAATGAGGAGAACCCCTTCTCCTCTACATCATGGCCAGCAACCATGTGGTAAGCGGTGCGCTGGTCATCGAAAGGGAGGAGCTGGGACACCAACTTAAGGTCTAGAAGCCCGTATACTTTGTCGGGGAAGTACTCACCGACCCCAAGGTCCAAGACCCCTAGGTGCAGAAACTCCTATACGCCGTGCTAATGGTGACCCAGAAGCTCCTGCACTACTTCACCGACCATGAAGTCACGGTCGTCACTTCATACCCACTCGGGGACATCATCCACAACTGTGACACCATAGGATGGATCTCTAAGTGGGCACTTGAACTCATGGGTCATGACATGAGGTACATCCCCCATACCACCATTAAATCTCAAGCTCTCATAGATTTTGTCACCGAATGGACAGAGGTACAGCTACCGACCTCGGACGTCACCCACGAGTACTGGACAATGTACTTCGATGGGTCCGTAATGGCGCCCGGCTCGGGGGCTGGAGTGGTTCTAATCTCCCCAGACGGGAGTAGGCTCTACTACACCATCCGCCTCCACTTTTTAGCCTCAAACAACATCGCAGAGTATGAGGCCCTCATCAACAGACTACGCATCACCATCGAGCTCGGTGCTACATGACTCTACATTCGTGATGACTCAGAGCTAGTCGTTGATCAGGTCATGAAGGAGTCCTCCTGCAAAAGCCCCCTCATGACAGCATACTGCCAAGAGATGTGCAAGCTTGAGGATAGATTCTAGGGGATCGATCTACATCATGTCCCTCGAAGGGACAACGATGTCGCCAATTTTCTTGCGAAATTGGCTGCCAGGCGGGATCCATCCCCAAGCGGGGTCTTCATCAACGACATCCACGAGCCGTCCACCCACATCTTGGAAGGTCTGATCCAGACACACCCTATGCCCAGCTAGCGCTCGGGGGCTCTGACCCCGACACCAAGCCAGCACCCAGGGGCTTTGACCCCAACGCCAAGCCAGCGCTCGAGGGCTCCAATCCCAGTACCTCCATGACAACGTCACCCGCAAACATCAATGTAACACCTCGGGTGTTAGCCTTGCATAACTTGACTTGCATAACATGAGCATGAGCATCAAGCATTCATAAATCATCATTTACAATTGAAACATTTGATGGAAACATATGAAACATTGCTTGTTATCTCATGTTTCTTGAAACATATGCAACGTTTGCTTGTTTTTGCATATTTCTTTGTACTTATGCAAATAATCATGAATGAAAACATGTACTTGGTAGATGTGAGTCACAAAAACATGTAACCACACTTGGGTTAGCAATTAGTGCATGGTTCATGAAAGTCACTTTTCATAATCAAGCCTTTAAGGCATATTTCATGTGATTACTTTAAATAGCTCTATGAGTGACTACTACCTAAAATGATTGAATGACCTTGCAAATTGCTTGAACATGCTTAGGATATCATTATGAACAACTTTGGTATTTAGGGCTAGGGCTAGTTTGGTCATTTAGTCATGGTTTGAGTATGTATTATGATTTCAAAGTGACATGTTTGACTAAAGTTGAACTAGGTGCTAGAGACCTTGCATGGAGGAGTTCACTAAAGCAAAGTTGTAGTATTTGATATAAGGAACAACTTTTATTTTTGGGTCATTGACTGATTTAGCTTCTAACATGCTTGAATAGGTCCCACAAAAATTAGGAAAATCAGCATTTCATGACTTAACAAAAATTTCTAAGTTGTTGATTGACTGACCGACTGACAGCCGATGTTTGGGGTGATATTACTCCGTTTCTGTTGCGAATTAGAATGAGGTACTTGAACCAAAGTTGTAGCTAGTACATAGGACTACACAAGTCGTGTAGATCGTTTGCACGTTGGAGCTTTGGTTTAGCAGATAATTCGCCGTGTAGACTCGCTGTCAGGCTCGAACCCGCGTTCACTGAATGAACTGAATCACTCGGCATAGTGGCCGATCGGTTCAGGCCGTGGTCGCCGCGTGGCATGGAGTGTGGCCGCGCATCACCGGCGCTCTACCCAGCGCAGCCAAGGCAGGCCGAAGCGCGCCTTCATCATGCCAGCGCCCGCCCGCACTCAGCCGCGCACCCCATTTGCTTCGCCTCGGTTTCCTTCGTCGTCTCGCAGCGCCAGCAGCAGCCACCGAGCTCCCACAGCTCCGCCGTCGCCATAACCACGCACAAGCTCGTGCCTAGCCACTCCATCACCACAGCAGCACTCCATCGCCACCACAGCAGCGCACTGCCTCCTTCCATGCCCACTGACAGCCTTCGGTAAGCGCCAACGTCATGCGTAAGCTCGCCGGAGCTTCCTCACCGTGCCCGTCACCGTGGCTGGGGCGTGTCCCTCCACCATAGACCACGTAGCCGTGCGCATTAGGTTCGCCTGAGCCTAGGGATACTCGTCCGTGCCCTTTTTCGCTTCGCTGTGGCCTCCACTAGTGTACCGCCGTGGTCCAGCCCCGCCGCTCCGCCATTGCCGCCGCCGTCGTCTCTAGGGTCGGCAATAGGTCCGGCCATCTGGCTCATTATACGCGCTAGGCCGAGTAGAAGGTCTGGTGAAGATGTTACCACTGGCGAACTCGCCGCCGTCGAGTTCTAGCCGCGTCAGTCGAGCAGCGCCGCCATGCTCTGCTGTGTCTCGCTGACCAGTGGGTCCCGCGTGTCAGCGACTCCATGTTTCAAATCTAGTTCAGTTTGAATGCAGATTCACATTTGTTTTGTTATTTTTGTATCTTCAGTTTGGTAGCTCCTAAATTTGTGAAATAAATTTTGTAGTGTTCCTTAGGAAGTGTAGTATTTAGTAAAAATATGTTTTTAACATTTACAGTAGAAAGTTTTGGAGATTTAAATAGGGATTTGAAATGTGCTTTTGAATGCATTCAAATTTGTTTATTTTATATCTAGAGTTCCTGTGCTCCAAAAATTATGAAATTTTTGTGGTAAGCTATTCTTGTCATATATGAACTCTGGTAAAATTTTGAGGACCAGTGCATGGGTAGATTTATAGTTATAGATTTTTCTTTTATGAATAGTCAATCCTTGCATGAATTTTTATAAATTATTTATGAGTTCAAAATTCATGAAATTTGTTGGAGGTAATCCAAGTACCATATGGATGTTAAGAAAAATAGGAAGTCTATTGCTTGACACTTTTCAATAGGATTTTCCATTTATGCTATTTCAAGCCTTGCTTCCTTGTCATTTTTGTATAGGATGTTCTACTTGGTAAAATGACATGAAATTTTTATAGTAGTCCTTTGATAGCATTAGTAAGGCACTGTAAATTGTTGAGAATTTATTAAATATATCTGATATATGTTTATTATTTAACCTAGATATCTAAATAAAATAATAAAGGTAATTAAATAAATAGTTTGGGCTTCACCATTATATTATCTTAAATGTATTTGGTATGCTTAAACTGTTGGTAGATCCTATGTTGTCAAATTTTGCATGATTACATGAAGTAGAAGTATTATTACTTTATGTTGCATATTAAATCATTTCCGGACTGATTCTAGAGTTTGATGAGTTGCATGTTGAAACTGATGTGTACTGTAAAAATGGTTAATAACAAAGTTGTAGAGAATTTGATAAGCTTTCCAGAAAGTCCAGGATCACTATTTTTGGATTAGTAGAACTCCAGTTATGAGTGAAACAAGTAGCTACTGTTTGTGGCATAGTCAATGCATTGTCGAAGTAGTTAAGTAATAATCGAGAAGAGATATGCACCTACTCAATAAACATGATGCACTTGTAACATTTATGCATTCGTAATACTTATGCCATACTCATGCATCTAGGATCGGAGGAAGAGATCACGTTGCTGAAATTCGAAGAAGCAGAGGAAGGGAACCAGCAGGAGGATCCGCAAGCCGTAGCTCCCAAAGACGTGGAGCAGAACCCTGAAGAGCTTCCGGAGTGTCCTGACCACCGCCCTACTTCCTTTCTGTGAGGCAAGCCCTGAAGCATTATAAGTCTCCCAGTAATTTACAAATGTTTACTTACGTATTTATGATTGATGCATTAGGTTATAAGAGTTGAATAAAACCACTTGATGCATGTACATTCCTTGTCCAAATATTACACCTTTAACCGGTATAGGTCCAGGATCGAATATATATGCTTAGCCATGCTTAGACCGGTAGAAGTCGGGTGATGTCCTGTCACCTGCGAGATATAGGTGGATACCGGAGCACGGTTGGCTATATTTGCTATCGTGAAACAAGAACCATGGGGTAAAAGTAAATCGAGACCGGACGGGAAGTCGATAGAGAAGCGACAAGACATGGAGGTCTTGGGTGTGGATTTATCCCCGTCTGTGTCGATTAAGGACCGTACCGTTGTTGGCACTTCTGACAAGATTGAACGCATGCCTCTCACTTAGCTGGCCGGATAACTCGTTCCGACCGCGAAGCCGAGTAATTCAACTCAGGCCGGGAACCGTTCTGTTGTGCACTCCTTCCGGGGAACGATCAGACTGAGCCCAAGGGTAGGCTTGGCCTGAGCCTCCTGGCATCTGGTGTTCTAGATTGTGCGGCGCAGTACAGACCCGCGAAATATGTACCAGAGTTGTACCAAAGGTGACCTAAGGCTATCGTGGCTGGTAGACCTGGGTTTGTGTTAGGAATAAATTCCCAGCTGGTTGAAATCGATTCGAATCGCCGTCTCTCCCGGATAGTGAGAAACTTGGCTAGTCCCAACATCGTAGTAACTATGTTATAAAACATGATGGTTCGGATGAAAATGAAATTACAATACCTGCTATGGTTACTATTTTATGCTTCTAAATGATATATCACATGTTTGGCACAGGATAGTTGCTAATCTAGAAATGGATAGTTATAATTAACTTGATAAAGGAATCATAATTGTACAACGGGTCAATTGCCTTTTACGCAAAATGTTGTCAAGTTACGTCCACTTATACAGCCTTGCATAATCCTTGGAGTCATTTTATTTCTGGTTCATGACGGGTAAGTCTAGCTGAGTACCTTCTCGTACTCAGGGTTTATTTTCCCATTATTGCAGATGGCACTGTGTATCATGGGCATTGCAAGAGTTGCTTCTATCCCGCCGTGGATGAGGAGTAAGCCTTGGGCAGGCTTCTTTAGTAATTCCTATCTTTGCTTTTGTGGACCATGATCTGGCTTGGCACTGTATTAAACTATGTTGGAAAACTTTATCTTCGAACTTATTTGCTTCCGCTTTATTTATCGAACTCGATTTGTAATAACTTTTATTCGTACTCTGATGATGAAAAGTATCTGTGAACTTTATGTAATATGCGGCATGTATGTTGAATCCTGTATGATCTTGGTTGTTGTAAATCGTTTATCGAGACCCGTCGTGGTACTCGACGGACTACCGGGTTTATATGGGTTCAAGTATGACAGTGCGACCGCTTATGGATTGCCATTGTACTTGTATTCTTATAAATTGGTCGGTTCTACGACAGTCACCGTATTGGCACTCAATCAAACCGACTGGCGAGCACCGCTACTAGCCTACCTCCTCGAGGTGTTTCTCCCTCCCAAAAGGACTAAAGCTAGATAGATTGCTCGATGCGCCAAGACCTTCGTCGTGATGAGCTCTATAAATGGAGTCCATCAGGTTTGCGAACATCATGTGGCCCCAAGGTCGCTGGTTGAAAAAGCCTTTCGCCAAGGTTTTTACTTTCCCACTACGCTACGAGATGTAGAGGAGGTCATCCGTAGGTGTGAAGGATGCCAGTTCTACGCTCGGCAAACCCCATTTGCTAGCACAGGAGCTCCGAACCATCCCCATCACCTGGCCATTTGTGGTCTGGGGCCTCGACATGGTGGGACCCCTCAAAAAGGGCCCAGGCGGCTTCACTCACCTACTCGTAGCAGTCGACAAGTTCACCAAGTGGATAGAAGCCAAGCCCATCACCAACATCCATTCAGAAGAGGCAGTTAAATTCTTCCTCGACATCATCTACCGGTTTGGTGTTCCTAACTGTATCATCACTGACCACGGGACAAACTTTACCAGAAAGAAGTTCCTAGACTTCAGTGATGGATACGGCATCAGGATCGACTGGGCCTTGGTTGGACATCCACGAACTAATGGTCAGGTCAAACGTGCCAATGGCATGGTCCTCCAAGGACTTAAGTCACGCATCTTTGACCGACTCAACAAGTACGCCAGGCGATGGGTTGTAGAGGTCCTAGCAATCCTCTGGAGCCTAAGAACGACCCCAAACCGATCCATAGGGTTCACACCCTTCTTCCTGGCCTACGGAGCTGAGGCTGTGCTGCCCTCCAACCTCGACCATGGTGCCCCAAGAGTGAAGGCTTTCGACCGCGACCGAGCCACGGAGGCTCAGCAAGACACAGTCGACCTACTTGAAGAGGCCCATGAGACGACCATCATTCGCTTCGCTCGCTACCAACAAACCCTCTGCAGGTACCACGAAAGGAAGATCAATAGGAGGATACTCGAAGTTGGTGATCTTGTACTCTGGAGGACCCAATCAACGAAGGAAAAACACAAGCTCTCTCCACCATGGGAAGGGCCCTATACGGTGACCGAAGTAATCCGACCGGGCCCCTGCCGACTGGAGGACAACAACGGCAATGTTCTCACCAACACTTGGAACATTGAACAACTATGTTGTTTTTCCCCTAAATTTGGTCTAACCGCTTTTTAGTCAACACTTGCCCCTGTAAAGCACCCCAGCTCGAACACTTTTAGCCCAGGTCACCCGGGGGCTCCATAAGGGTACAATACTGAATACTACCTCTTGTTTTTACTTCTTTTTTACTGTCACATGGTAAACAACTTCATCCCCAAACGGAAGCACATTCCTTTTCCTTTGATTGCCTAAACTTTTGTTCTTACTCCTAACCGAACGCACCCTGCCACGACCTACAGTTACGAGCAGTCGAGGCCCACGGGCCATGCCCATGTTCTTAAAAAGCTACAGCCTACGGAACTAATGGGCAGGTACGAAAAAGAAAGGACAAAAACAAAAGCTATGCTAGGATAAAAACAAGGAACGTATAGTAATTCTATCAAAAAACAGTACTGATGTATTCATTGATACAAAAAACTGTTCACATGGGGACTCACCCACGAACTCAACTATTACATTTTCTACTACTACTCCAAATACTACTACGGCCGCTCGATGACATCGCCTGAACGCCAAAGGAGAAACCACGACACACGCCGCCGGACATAACCACCGCCGCTGGGGCCCCGCCCGGTTCCGCTCCCTCGACTTCAACGAGCACAACGGGTACCTCAAGGGACCCGCCCAATTCTGCTCCCTCAACTTCAGCGAGTGCAACGGGTACCTCAAGGGACCTGCCCGGTTCCGCTCCCTCGACTTCGGCGAGCGCAACGGGTACCTCAAGGGTGTCACACCCATAGATGCTCAGCAGAAGAACATGGAGCTCCCGACCTTCTCATGTAGTCAAGGCAGCTCCTGGGTAGGGATGCTGCTACCGAGGTATGGCCACCATGGCTGGAAGAGATCTCATCAAACTTTATGAAATGGCCAACCTGAGTAGCTACAGGCATGGAACCCTCTACTAGCATGATCCTGAGCAAACTCCCCTCTAACAAGGCTCGCCAGGTGAAGATCCATCGAAGAAAGTCCACACATGGTTCCATCCTGAAGAAAAGCCTCATAGATGAATCTAGCATGCCACCCCCTTCGGCGAAAGCCGCCCCTTCTCAGGCAAAGATGGCTAGCACCACCCCGGGCAGCCTCCATCTCAACATCATGCTCTGGATTCATGAAAGGATCTATAAGTTCTCCCCCTCGCTCACCCCCTTTCTCACTTAGGAATCACCGTGGCATACAGGCACTCTCGGTGAGGAAAAAGAAGGAGGAGAGACAATAGTTGGAGAACAGGCAAAGGACTACGACGGAGAGCCCTCTCCCTCCCTCTATTTAAGGAAGAAATGCAACAGCCAAAGAGGGGCAAATGATCAGAGCGAAAAACTCTCTCCCTTCCCCCATTCAATGTGGATGGAAAACGGCGGGACACACCCTGACCGATGGGACACACGCTGACCGATGGAACGACGCCAGGTCAGATGGAATGACGCCTGGTGAAATGAGACATGGCCTGGGTATGGCCCAACACTATCACACAATCGGGCACGAAAACCGAAACATCACCATACATAGCCAGCTCTCCGCATCCCTAGGCGGGACTTGAAAAAACCCAAAACGGGATCTCCGCCGGGAGAGACCATCGGGCTTCTTAAGTCGATCAAATGGCTCAAAAAGACACACCGAGGGACAGGTAAGGAGCAAAGGGATGCCCCATGTGGGCCATGCCAACTCCGTCATGAACAATGAGCACGGGTCCCGGTCGGACATTTCCGACTGGAGCTCTTCAAACCCCGTCACTCGAGTCATCAAGGTAACCCTACTGACCCCCTCTATTTCTTTATAAATCATTTCATACATCCATAAGCGCATTCATTCCATACGCCCATGCCCCTTGGATGATTCAGGCCCTGAACCACCCGAGGACTCGTGAACTAAGCATCGCACATGCAGCAAAATGCATCACAACGCTCCGTGTTGCATCATGAAGCGGCAGTTGCATCATTTGACATGAGCAACAATAGAGCTAGGGGAGAAAACATAGATGAGCCCCATGCGGCCCTCGCCTAGTCTGGCAGACAGGGTCATCTCAACCTTCTCATTCAATCCTAAGCCTCTGCCAAGCCCAAAGAATCTCCATCGAGGGGAGGCCATTAGGCCACCCGGGTCAGTCTCTGGAATGACGCAGGCATCTCTCGGGTTGTAGGTAAAGGAGCAGTGGAATATCATAAGAGGGCTATGTCGACCCCGTCACGAATGACGAACTCAGATTCTACTCGATCATACCCGTTAGCGAACTCACTGAGCGCGTCACTCGGGCCCGAGCGATCGGGACAAGCGACAAAACTCAGCCCCTTCGGTTGTGAGGAATCGAGGACGGGGTAACGCACACAACTCACACCGACCCCTACTAAAGCCCAATGGGGCTCGGGGGCTCAAGACACAAAAATGCCTGGGTCTACGACCCCAAACTCGCCCCATCCGGCTACGCTTCAATTGCACTCCAAAAATACCTGGGTCTGCGACCCTGAACTTGCCCCATCTGGCTACGCTTCGACTGCACTCCAAAAATACCTAGGTCTATGACCCTAAACTCGCCCCGTCAGGCTACGCTTCGACCGCGCTCCAAAAACACCTAGGTCTATGACCCTAAACTCGCCCCATTGGGATCTACAAGCTCTGGCTCGCCCGATCCCAAACTAACTAAACAACTAACCGCCTCGGCTGCGCAATGACGCCATGGTTAGCAACTCCATCTTGACTGAAAAACATATACACACGACCACTGATAAACACCCCTAGATGGTTCTGCCCGAAGCGCCCGGGGGCTCGAGGGCTACACCCACGGGTGCGCTCGTGGGTACCCACCGACGAAACAAAAACCTCCCCCGCTGGCAACATGAAAAACCCCCCAGATGGTTCTGCCCGAACCACCCGAGGGCTCGGGGGCTACACCCGTGGGTGCGCTCACGCACACCCACCATCAAGGCAAAAATCCCCTAGACGATTCTACCCGAATCGCCTAGGGGCTCGGGGGCTCCTATCAGGTTCATAAACCTAGGGTCCCTCGTGGACCGGCTTCCCCGTAAAGGCTCGGCCCAAGCAGACAGCGCGCAACTCATGGGCTGGCCCAAGTGTCTAAACAAAAGGCCAGAAGGGCGATCCAATCACCGACCGAAAGGTCTGGCTGAGGAGGATTAGCGCCCATTTGTTGACTTCGGCCCACCTCTCCGACCGGAGCGTTCACTTCGGTCTCAAGCTACCTCCGGATGGTCTCTCTGACTAGAAGGCCTGGCAAAGCACTACCTCTGACTCTGACCCCACGTCTCCAACTAGGGTATGCAAAGAACCTGCTCACTGCTCTTCTCTGACTGGCACAACCAGAGCCGACTAGGACCAACCGACCGGGGACGCCCGCCCGGAAAGGACCAGGGAACGAATAGAGAAAAGCAAGGCAAGGCGCACAAGTCAAACCACGATACCAGAGACTATACCTTGTACACCTGCAAGAACAGTACTCTACAACCGCCCTAACATGAACAGTGTTATAGGCACCGACATTTTACCCATAGTATTATGGGCGCCATTAACTCCCATACGGTAAGACCCCCACACATGCCTCTGGGCATCGACAGTGTTGTGGGCGCCGAAATTTACCATACCGAGTGAACATGGTGAAACAACCTCTAGGCATCAACAGTATATGTAGGTACTGACATCTACCATACCCGAAACAAGACGACGTAACCTCCCACATGCTTTCAACATCCAACAGTGTTGTGGGCGCCTACCATCATCCTGTACCTGCCGGCATGGGCAACAAGGTTTAGAAGCATACATACTCTCTCCCTCTCACTTGTAAGGCCATCTCCTTCATCTATAAAAGGGGATGCACTCTCTCCCAAGGGGAGGTCGATTCAAGTGATTCCAGATTCATTAGATCGATCAAGTTCACTAGCTCATAACCATAGAACCACCAGGTTCAGACCTCAAGTACATGCTTGAACACTTAGCTCATAGCAGAGCTACTGTCGCTCTTGGCCCTTCCGACCAGAGCCAACCAGACCTCTTGTACACCCCATCTTTCTCCTTCTCGTTTGTAATGCCACTGCAAACTTCAAGCACCTGGGCTCAGGAATAAAGTCACCGACCGACTCAAACTAGACGTAGGGCACGTTGCCTGAACCAGTATAAACCCTATGTCATTGAGTGCTAGGCCACCTCCGATCACAACATATGGCAAAACTACAAATATTTACTTGCTGCTCACTTTCTGCACCGACACATGTACTAACTATTTCTACTCTAAACTCTACTATGGTCCCCTGATGGCATCGCCTCATGGTACGGTCGACGAGGATAAAGGCAGCTAGCTTCTAGTCGGGACGACGTTCGGCTCGGTCGGGGGTAGGATGATGCTCGCCTCTGACCTGGTCTCCACTCCCTATAGGCTGGACAACATCTTCAGTCACGGTTGAACGGTGAGCCTCTATCACCCACTACACGGTGACCTGCTCGGTGACCATCTGTGCATATGGCACCAAACTCTCCCCCAGCGCATGGATTTCATCTACGCTCCACCCATCGGCGTACCGTCTGCAGATGGCCGCGAAGTCTAGATTGGAGTGATGGGTCGCCACCGAGGTCAACACCCCTGACGTCTCGTAGAGCATGCTGTCAGAGATGAGCGCCCGAAGTTCGTTTGGGACCTCCACCAGCTGGACGACGAGCGTACTGGTGCTCCATCCTGACCCGAACACTATGGAGACGACCACCTGCGCGATGTTGCGAATCTAGTCGAGCTCTCCCTCGAGAGTGCGTTGCTCCTCAAGGGACTGGGCTAGCGCCACCATGCCCCGACCGGTCGCTGCTTTGGTCGTCTCCAGCTCTTGCTCTAGAGAGACAATCTTTCCACCTAGTTCTGGAAAAAGATGACAAATTTAGAAGCAAAGGAAAGAAAAAATCAAGGCATCAACCGAAGGCGGAATAGATACATACCAAGACGAGCGCTTTCAAGAATGGAGAGCCCTTCCTCTTACCAGGTCACCCTCACGTGCAGTCGAGCATTCTACTCCTCTGCCTCGAGCATCTGCCCCCAGAGTACAACCACTTCTTGTTTAGCGTCCGACTGGGCCTTTCGCTCCACCTCCAGAGCCTCCAAGGACATTTGAAGCATCGCCTCAGTCTCCGCTAAGTGGACCTTCACCATGTCGAGTTCCTGCTCGGCAGCAGTCGCCCGCTCGATCATGCACAGTTCTACCACCCATGCTCTCGTCACCTTGGCCACCCGGACTTGGGACTCACGGTGGGTAGACTCTAGCTGGCACCTGAGCTCCTCAACCCACCATGACACCATTGCTTCCTGATTCATCCAACCATGCTCCTTCTGAAGAAATCAGGACTTACAGATCGACATCATCTCTAAATCCTATGAGGCAAGAAGCAGACATGCTAAGACAACCATTGAAAGGCCAAGGAGTCAAGGACAACACCAAAAATGCAGAGAACTTACCTCTACGATGCATGGTAGGTCAACCATCATGGCCTGATGGATGAGCTCAACTCTCTCCAAGGCCTCCATGAGCCTCGCCTTGGTAAGGGCGAGATCAGACTCCATCGATAGTCCTCTCTCCCCAAGCAGGTGCCAGAGCTTCACCTCCTCCTCATCACGAAGGATGAACTAGGCCTTTCTTGGCTCACCGAAGCAAGGCCATACCAGCTCATGGGTCACCTCTGACCAGCTAGAAGATCTAGCCACCATAGTACCATGCAACGACCGGATCATTACTAGCTCCCACAATGGCAGGATGGACGACGGCTCCACCCTGGTGTCTTCCTCGCCGAAGAAGGGGATATCCATTGTTAGGACTCTACAGCCCACCGGCAGATGCACTACCTCTAGCCTAGCCATAGCTCCTCTAGACCCCTCCAGCTCTAACCAGGCGGGCAAACCACGCGCTCCTCTGCCGGGCGAAGCAGGGAGCCTAGTTTCCCTCACCTCCTCTAAAGCAGTTGGGGGATGGACTGTGAGAGTCACCTCTGACCCAACCTCCACCATCACCATGGGGATCACCGCCATCACCACCGCTGCCGCTGCCACCGTGCTCGCAACCGACCGGGAAGATGCAACCCCAATAAGGAAGGTCATGCCGCCGCCAGCCTGCTTCCTCCGCCGCTCGTCGAGACCCATTGTAGGCTAGGTCTCCACTCTTTTCATATGGGAGGTGGGGAGATTCCCAGTCCCACCAACCCCTAGATGATGTCAAACAAGCGTGGGTTAGTCACACTCAAAAACTCAGCTATGAGAATAGAAGGGAGTATGAATGCAAACCTAGACGACAGCGGCAGAGCCATGAAGCCCCGACCGACTGACGATGAGCTGACCAGACGAGGACCACTCATAGGTCGTGACCTGTGCCCTCTTGTATCGGCTGAGGAAGGAGCCAACCTAGTTGGTCCCAAATCAATTCATGGATGGCCATGACCGCCAGCTTGTGGCAAAACCACCGGAGCAACTGGCGGGGCATCCCCCATTAGGGGTCATGGACATGCACCAACACTGATAACGTAGGGGAACGATCACGTCCCCCTGACTGACCGTCGTGGTCCACCACACTCGGAGCAGGGGGGCATGGAGCCGACAATACCTCCAAAAGGCGTGGCGACTGCGACCGCTTTGCCTCTTGTTCGAGGGCAATGTCTTCGCTCGTGGCATGCTTCGTTGACTCAGGAACATCGCTGCTCATCTCCGTATCACTCCCACCACTGATAGATGTGGCTGCGGGCTCACGGTGATCCATTAAGGTCATAATAGCGCCCCTATCTCCTTCATCCTTGGAGGCACTCACGTCGCCCCCATCTCTGTGGGCTCCTCTGGCTCGAGCTCTGCCTCCACGTCACTCTAGCTCTCGCCCACCCGGACCCACCAGGTGATCTCCTTCTCCTTTTCGAACCTCCTCTGGGCCTTCTTAGCTTTCTTCTTCTTCTTGGCAAGCATCGCCTCCCTCTGGGCAGCTTGCTGAGCTATGCCCTTTGGCCCCCTCAAAAGGCGCGGACGGGATTTATAGCCCACGTGTCCCTTCGAAACGAGCAACTCAAAATCAATCACAACATTAAAAACAAGGAGGAAAAGGTCATGGGAAAAGGGGGCATAGCAGATTGGATAGCTTCACAACGTGAAGAGGTCCGGGCGTCCCTTTGAGGGAGTCTTTATCCCTCATTTACAGCACCCGATCGAGTCGACTCTAGACTTCATCCTTCGGCGACGCGTAGTCGGGATCCATCAGGCTAGAGTACTCCCACATCGGTGGACTTCTCTCTACCAATGGGGCAACCCGATGGCGAAAAAAGGTAAGGAAGACCCGTAACCTGTCGAGGCCAAGCTACACAAGCCTCTGAAGTTTTGTCTCGATAACCTCCAATTTGTTCTACCGACCGGCGGGACCCCACGACCAACTCTCCCTCCTCTCTAGCCTTCTTCTGGTAAACATCGGGAAAGGCGCCTCCACTGAGTTCCAGATGTAGAACCACTCACCGTGCCACCCTCAGTTGGAGTAATAGGGGGAGTACGTAGGGTAGGGGGCTGATGGCTTTGGCTTCTTCTACAAGGCGAACCCCCCAACTGGCGTGATTCTAGGTAGCTTCCCCTCGGACAGGGCTTGCCCACTAAAGATCCGCCGAAAGAGGTCCACGTGTGGCTCCATCACCAGGAAGGCCTCATAGATGGTGATGAAGCTAGAGATGTGTAGCACCCCAGTCGAGTTAAGGTGCTGCAACTCTAGACCCCACTCGTTGAGGAGCCCATGCAGGAACCAGTGCGCATGATACCCAAGCCCATGCTCGTGGAAGGTGAGGAAGGAGATGACCTCATTGGCCTAGGGGTGCAGAACAACCTCCCTCGATGCATGGGCCCTCTAGTGTGCCACCTCCTTCGATGGGAGCAGCCCCTTCTCGGCGAAGGAGGCCAGCACCTCTTCATCCACGTAGGAAGGCCTCTAGTTCGACATCGCGCCTTGGATTTACAGACAAATCTGTGAGTTTTTTCTCTCCCTCACCCTACCCTCCTCTCTCTTAGAAACCACCACAGCGCATGAATGGGCTTGGTGAAAAAGAGGAAGGAGAAGAGGCAGTAGTTGGAGAAAGGCGAAAGAATGGGAGGAAAACCCTCTCCCTTCCACCTATTTAATGAGGGAAGGTGTGCGGCGGGACATGGCCCCTGGCTGATGGGACGCGCCCTGCCCGGCGAAACATCGCCTGGTAAATAGGACATGGCCTAGGTAGGGCCCACCACTACTGCAACCCGAGCATGGGAAACAAGGCGCAACCACACACAAACGACTCTCCGCCTTCCCAGGCAGGGTTTGGAAGGGCCCACCAATGGAATCTCCATTGAGGAGAGACTAACGGTTCACCTGAGTTGATTGGATGGCTTGGGCGGTTGCCGAGAGATAGGTAAGGAGTAGTGGGATGCCCCATGTGGGCTATGCTGACTCCGTCATGAACGATGAGCCCGGATTCTATTCGGACATGTCCGATAAGAGCTCCCTGAACCCGTCACTCGAGCCATCAAGGTAACTTTACCAAACCCCCCTTTTTGTTTTCTAGTGCATGATCATTCATTCTCATGCATACATTCATACATTCATCCATACATCCAAGCATCACATATGCAATTGTTGCATCACAACGCTTCCCATCACATCACGAAGCGATAGTCGCCTCATTCGATATGAACAATGATCGACCAGGGTTCGAAGGCTGGCCCACCTCGCGTCAAACAGAGCCAGAGGAGAAAATACAGATGAGCCCCAACGGCCCTCATCCGATCCACTCTGAAGTGGATAGGGTCATCTAGACCTTCTCATTCGGTCCTAACATCGAGCCATGCCCATAGAATTTCCATCGAGGGGAGGCCAGTAGGCCACCTGAGTTGATCTCTGGAATGGCTTAGGCATCTACCGGGAGGCGGGTTAAGGAGCAGTGGAATGCCATATGAGGGCTATGCCGACCCCATTACGAACAATGGACCCGGATTCCACTTGAACGTACCCGTTATTAAGCTCACTGAGCGCGTCACTCAAGCCATCGAGGCAAGCAACATTAGCTCAACCCCTCCGGTTGTGGAAACCATGGATGGGGTAACGCATGAAACTAGACCGGCCCCTTGGCAGCACCCGACGCTTGGGTTGGTGCTCCGTCTCGCCCAACCCCTCAGCCGCACCCGATGCTTGGATTGGCGCTCTGCCTCGCTCGACCCCTTGGTCACGCCCGACGCTTGGGTTGGTGCTCCGCCCTGACACTTGGGTGGGCGCTCTACCTTGCCCAACCCCTCAGCCACACCCGATGCTTGGGTTGGTGTTCTGCCTCACCCGACCCCTCGGCCGTGTCGACACTTGGGTTGGCGCTCTACCTTGCCTGACCCCTCGGCCATGCCCAACGCTTGGGTTGGCGCTCCGCCTCACCTAAACCCTCGGCCGCGCCAACACTTGGGTTGGTGCTCTGCCTCGCCCCACCCCTCGGCCGTGCCCGATGCTTGGGTTGGCGCTCCGCCACGCCCGACCCCTCGGCCATGTCGACACTTGGGTTGGCGCTCTGTGACACTTGGGTAGGCGCTCTGCCTCGCTCAACCCCTCGGCCGCACTCGACGCTTGGGTTGGCACTCCGTCTCATTCGACGGTGACCCAAAATCTTACACCCATCGGGCGTGCTCGTGAAACGAATATAAGCAGCCCCTTCATGACTTCATAGAAGTCCCAAAAGAGCTCAGGGGCTACTGTCGGGTTCATAAACCCAGGGTCCCCAATGGACCCGCTTCCCTGCAAAAAAACTTAGCCCAGCAGATGGCGTTGAGACAACACGCTCCTCCTGGGCTAGCCTAGATACATAATGATAGGCCAGGGCAACGATCCAGTCCCCGACCAGAAGGCCTGGCCAAGGTAGGGACACAGTCCGACTCTGACCTCCTTTTCTGACCGGGGATACGCCGGACCTCTGCTCATGATTCTTCCCCGACTAACACGGTCGGGGCCAACTAGGAACGACCGACCGAGGACGCCCACTCGGTGAGGGCCTAGGGATCAGGCAAAGCAGATAAGGTAAGGTGCTCAAGTCAACTGCAATACCAAGGACCATACCCTGACATGCCCTACACACCTTTAGGATAGTGCCATCAGGCCATGCTAGATGAGCACTATGCAATCTTCTAGGCGTGTCAGAGTACAAACAGTATTGTAGGCGTTGACATTTGCCGTACCAGGCGAACACGGTAGAGCCGGCCACATGCGTCTGACATAAACAGTATTGTGGGCGCCGATGATAGTCTCGTACTCGACAGCGTGGGCAACAGGACTAGGTAGCACACGTATCCATTCTCCCTTTCTCTGACTTGTAAGGCCATCCCCTTCAACTATAAAAGGGGATGTGCTCTCTCCTCTCTGAGGAGGTTCTCTCGGCTCTCGAAAGAAAAGAGGTTGGACGTTCTCTCTAGCTCTAGGCAACCTGAGCACTCAAACATCTCATCGGTTCTAGAAACCCATAGCTACACAGAGCATATGCTCCAATACTTAGCACACGTTAGAGCACCCATCACTCTCGCCCATTCGGTTCAGAGTCCGACCGGGCCTCTAACACCCCCTTCTCATTCCTACTCGTTTGTAACCCCACAGCAAACTTTGAGCACCTAGGCTCAGGAATAAAGTCATCGACTGACTAAAACTGGACATAGGGCACGCTGCCTGAACTAGTATAGATCCTGTGTCATTGAGTGCTAAGCCACATCCGATCACAATGCACGGCAAAACTACAAATATTTACTTATTGGTCACTTTTCGCACCGACACTTCTAGTGTGTAGATCTAGTTTAGGGTAGACCAGAACGAGAAAGGAAAGGAAGGGTTTTTTCTACCAGGAACTGCCCACACCGTCACCACCACCGGCCATTGCCTCAACCCTATGCGGGAAGTCATCTTGAGCCGCCACGGGCGCGAGGAGAAACTATTTAACCCTAACCCTAACCCGAAAGAGGGTCGGCGGGGCCTACTGTTCTCACCTGCTGGCCGCCAACCGCCGGTCGCCAGATGGCGCCGTGCAAGAAGCAAACACCAAGCCACCGCATGACACTATTTCATCGGCGCATGGGCTAGGGCTTAGGGGCACCGCCCCACGGTTGCTCAACGGTGACACGCTCACCCTTGGGTGAGCACGTGCGTCGGTGAGGGGGCCCTGCGATGGCATTGTCCTTCTCTTCTTCGGTGTCTGCTACGCTGAGGGCTAAGAAAGGAGAAAAGGGAGAAAGGAAAGAGCTAGGGTTTAGGGCGAGCCCCACCGTAGCGCGTGTGGGAGACTAGGGCACCGTCACCTAGACCGCTCGACGGCGGCACACTCAGCCTAGGGCGAGCGTGCGCCGGTGAGGGGACCGGTAGTGGCGCCATCATCGCTGCTCCTTCTTTTCCAGCTACGGCGGTGAGAGAGAAAAGGAAAGGGAAGAAATGACCTAGGGTTTCCACGAGAGTGACCGCGGTGGGGTTTTACTCGGGCGAGACGTGCGGACAACCGTCCGATGAAATCTGACGGCTGACATTGATCGGGCCAACATTCAGCCTAGGCGGGCAAATGAATTCCTGGCCTAGGCCCAGGTTACGGCCTGGGCTCAGGAGAGCGCCGTGCGAGCGGACGCCGTAGGCCGTTTGCCCTGCTCGGCTGCAGTAGAGCGCGGGAGCATGCTGGGCCGCGCACGCGGGCGCGCTGGCGGATGGGCCGTTGGGCCGATTTTCGCTGAGGGCCACAAAACATTAGCAAAGTTTTGTTTTATTTTTTCAGAATCATATTTTGATGAATTTTGTCAAGTTTTGATGTTAAATCTCTGTCAAAATTTGAACCAACGGGATAATTTTTTCAGAGAGTAGATGAGTATAGTAAAATGCTTCTGAAAAGTAGATAAATTACTTTTTCATATTTCCGCTGTAAAGTTTAATGTTTATTATCTTCTAATTAAATTGAACCTACGAGAGAATTTAATTTAAAGAGCAGTTAAATTTTGGTTCAGTAAATTAGTATTATGTTTATCCTCTAATTAAATTGGAACCAATGAAAAAATTTAAATTAGAGGAGTAGTCCGATTTGTTTATGTTAAATTATGATATTGTTATTTTCTGACCAACGTTGATGATAACAATATTATAATGAGTTTAAGGTTGAAGTTTAAGTCTCTGATAAATTTTACACCAACTATGGTCAATTTTTCAGAAAGTAGATAAAGACCAGAAATGCTCCTGAACTAATAGAATGTATTTTATTATCGTGTTTCGTTGCAATGATGTTGATTATCTTCTAATTAAATTCAAACCAATAGGGAGAATTTAATTTTGAAGAGTAGTTATATGTCTTTCAAGTTAATTTATGAGTTTTATGCATTAATTCTATTTTCTGCCCAACGGTGATGTAGAATTGATCTAGAAGCATCTTGTAAGTTTTATTTTTTAACCGACGAGATCACTCGGCTGCATGCCAACGGAGCTGCAATGTTGGGGTATGTGAATGAAAAGGCTTGAGTCAAGCCAGTTCAGGACAGTTTTTTGTTAGTTACTAATTTTCTGATTAAATTAGAACCAACGGGAAAGATTTAATTGAAAAATAAAGTATAAGTGAATGTTTTAGTCATCATGACTAAATTTTTCGTTACGGTAATTTGTATATAGATTTATCCCGCATGGGGAGAAGTTTGGCATAGTACTTATGCTAGTCAATCCTGCATGGCGGGAGAAGTTTTGTGATGACTCATATGTTTTTGTATCCCGCATAGCGAGAGAAGTTTGGGTAGCTCTTATGCTATCCTAGTATTGACCATGGCACAATAGAAATGCACCATCATGGTCAATACTAATCAAAGGACAAGAAAAAGATACAAGCGTGACTTACAAAAGTACAGTTAATAAAAGACCTCGTCGAGTTCTTGAAGTGGAATGAGGAAAGTGTACTCCTATACGGATCAAGAAATAACTTTATTTGCATGGCATAATCATGTGAATGAAGTAAGTCATAAGTGTCTCCTCGTTCACAGTTTTCTGAATAGTTCTCGAAATTATGGCAGTATAGTTCATGCCATATTTCGAGGGGGAGAATTGTGAGATGAATTAAGAGTAAGAATTAAGATCAATTAAGAAACTACTCTTCATTAAGAGTGAGATAAAGATGTTGATGAATGTGTACTCTTCATTAAGAGTGAGATACAGATTTTGTAAGAAACTGAGTGAGATAAAGATTTTGATGAATGTGACCGTCGGATCATAACAATGATACCCCTAAGCAGAGAAACAACTAAATTCCTAGATTTTTTAAAGTTTCGAGAGGAAGATAGCATAGTCACCATCAAAGATATTAAAGTGGTGCTTAAAGCGCCATATAAGGTTTTAACAGATTGAACCCAAATAAGAAATTGAAGATACACTATCTTTATAAAAGATGGGACGATATGGGGGAGCATGATATGTAGAGACCTATGACTTGAAGAGAAGCGGGACTGCATGACCACTTCAGTGATTCAAAACAATGAATTTCTTGATACCTATTGATGTTGTATGACTTATACAACACCTGTTGTTGGCTCTTCAAAGAAGATGAATAATATAAACAAGGATCTTGTGATACAGGAGCTTATAGAATCAATTGCCTCTTAGCAATGAAGAGCAACAACAGCCCTACATGAAAGTGCCTGTAGCTGAGGCCCTAGAAGGTCTCAAAGAATTAGTAAACCAGTTTTATGATGACTATGAAGTCTATGTTAGTGAAGAAATTCAAATGGAGGGTGATCCCACCTCATTTGAAGAAGCCATGAGAAGCGTTTACCTCGTTTGAATGGCAAGAAGCTATGGAAGTTGAAATGAATTCGATGAATACAAACGATGTTTGGGACTTAGAAGAAATTCCTGATGGAGCCAAAATAGTAGGCTGTGAAAGGGTCAATAAGACAAAATGTGACTCCAAAGGGAATGTGGAAAGATATAAAGCATGACTTGTAGCAAAAGGCTTTACGCAAAGAGAATGAATAGATTACGATGATAGTTTTCTCTCCAGTCTCATGCAAGGATTCTTTTAGAATCATAATGGTGTTATTGGCATATTACGATTTAGAGTTACATTAGATGGATGTAAAGACGGACATTCCTCAACGGGGATTTGTATGAAAAATGTTTACATAGGCACAACCCAAAGATTTTGTCGTGGAAGAAAAAGAACGTATGAGATGCCGCCTGTAGAAATCCATTTATGGGTTAAAATAAGTCTCTAGACAGTAGTATTTGAAGTTGATGAAACGATAAGAAAGTTTAGGTTTAAAGAAAATAATAAGGACAATAGCAGTTTATGCGAAGTTCAAGAATGAAAAATTCTTTTTCCACATCCTGTGTATAGATGACATCCTACTCACTAGTAGTAATGTTAATCTGCCATTGGAGAAGAAGTCTTTGTCCTCAAGTTTCAATGTGAATGATCTTGGTGAAGCCTCATTGGTTCTAGGAATTGAAATTCACCGAGATAGATGAAAAGGGGTATTAGGACTATCGCAAAGGCATACTTAGAAAAGATTCTAAAGAAATAAAGTATGCATGCGAGTAAACCTACGCTTGCTCCTATAGTCAAGGGTAATAGATTTGGGAACTTTCAGTGTTCTAGGAACCGATATGAGATCGATCAAATGAACATGGTTCCATATGCTTCAGCTGTTGGAAGCTTAATGAATGTACAAGTAAGAACTTACCTTGACGTAGCTTACGTATCTGAGATATTTTGGCAGAAGTCCAGTCTAGATATAGATCACTGGAATGGAGTTAAGAATGTCTTGCAATTTTTGCAAAGTATCATAGGCCTTATGCTGAGTAAGAAAGAATCAAGTACTCTCAAATAGTTGTGGGTACAAATGTTAAGTTTTGGCGAGATGTGTAGTGAAATCCATAGTAGTTGCTAACACTCGTAGTTGGAGTATTATTGTGAAAAAGCTCCAATGAAACAGTTGTGGTGTCATCAATGATGCATACCATAGTATAGCTTGTCATGAGGCCTCAAGAATAGGCAAAAGTGGTTAAGGGAATATGTACCTAGATTTAACAATGGTAGTCAACAGCAATAACCATTTAAAGTAGTTAACTCCTAAGACAATAGGTCAAGTGTGCTGCCAAACACATTGACATTAAGTTATATGTTATAAAGGAGAAAATCCAGAATCATTTTAAAAGCATTGAGCATATAAGTACCAAGCAAGTACTTGTGGATCCGCTTACCAAAGGCTAACCACCCAGTGCATTTAGAGAATACACAGTCGACATGTGTTTACGGGAAAGCCTATGATTTCTGGATACTATGGGCCTAGTTGAGAATCTATTTCAAAACAGAGAGGTGCATTGTAGCTGTTTAATCTAATGGCAACTGACCGTGACGATGAGGCATGCTCTATGCACTGATCTGTGATGGAATGGGGGAAAAAATAAAGTAAGTTAAGTTTAAGTCATAAGGTGAGATTAATGGGGAGAATGTTATATTGATCTCCACCAGTTGGCCCAACGGCCAATTGGACCATTGATCCGCGCCCTGATCAGGGGCGCCCAGCCGTTCTTCTGGCTGATGGGCCCCCGTCGCACAATGCTATAAAGAGGAAGGTGGGGGCCGGGGCGCAAGGTATGAGGTTCACTGCAGCCGCTTGTTCCTCACCGACGTCCTAACCCTAGACCGATCGAGAGGGTGCGCTGTGAGCGTCGGGAAGCGCCATCGCCTTCGCCGCCGCCACTGGACCGCGCCTCCACGTCGCTGCTACCTCGTCGGTGGCTCTATGGCAGCGACACTGCACAGGATGAGGTACATCAGCAAGTTCTTTGTCCAGTTAAGTTTTTATCCCCCTAATCTACGCCTAGATGATCCTATCAGCGCTATCAATAAGCTGACACGTACACCTGCGTGTCTACTTTTTATATTTTCTGATGTGCAGATTGTTTTTAGGTACATGCTGAGCTGCTTGGATCCATGGAGATATATAGCACGATCTCCATAGATCATACAGATACAGGGAGGCACAGTTGGTTTTGGATCTGGGATTGCTTCTCAGGGCAGTAAATTAAAATAAACATCCATGTGATTCTGGCCAAGATTTTGCTGGAGTTGTTAAACATGCACGATGTATAGTGGCGCATCTGCAGTCACAAGTTGTAGATCGCTTTTAGTACCCTAAGCTACAGCTTTAAGCACACTCCACATGATTTGCAGCCTAATCGTGAGCTGCTCCTGAGGTGTAGTGCATCAAGTTGCTAGTGTTGTTTAAACTTGAGGCAGACAGACTATGCTTGGTGTTAATTTCGTCCAAAACGGAAAAGGTTGCCTCATTACCTGAGATGCTAGAGTGATTAGCCACTTTGATCTGTCTCTGCCTGGTTAGCCTTTTCCATGAACACTGGATTGGTCCTAGACTGAGAAGCTTTCAGATAGGTAATTATTTGATAGCACCATTTAAATTCTAATAGTAGTGATAACATAGTTGAGTGCTAAGTGCAAAAGCACCAAAAAAAAAAGGGGTAGTAGTGTGAAGTGGAACAGGGAGTAGTACATTTAAAAAAAAAACATGAGAATGAAGAGTGAGGAGATTGGAAGAATGAGGCCATGGATCAACCACCATGATGCTCTGTCTACAAAGAGGGTAGCAGAACACAATCATCCCATATCACATGCCTCCCTCCCCTCCAAAAGGTAATGCCAATCAATCATCCATTGGCTGCTCACCTGTTGCACACATCAGTATTCATCTAACTATCTTATCCCAAACTACATCAACAGCTAAGCAACATAAAACAAAACCTGTCAATTTATTTACCTGTTGGTAGCCACACAATGGTGTAACAACTTAATTTAAAGCAGTATATATATGAATCAGCAGCTTCTTCATGCATGTGATAGGATTAGCAAGCTGTTACACATGATTGTGGCCATTTGAGTACTTCATCATGCAGGCTTTCAAAGTTTGACTGGCTACATTTACCAATGTTTATGTATGTATGGTATAAACTATAAACACTATTGGGAAGAAATACTTCACTAGAGGCAAAATAAAACACCAGTTTCAGAAACAGTTCATCAGCTTCCTACAGCAGGAATTAGTTGGGGATGGATCAACATGTGCAATTTGAAAAGATGCTAACAGTACTTGTTCGTACCGTTTTCTGTACCTGCATACAAACAGTGATACATGCTGAGTGAGCTACTAGTATATATACACATGCATCCGACGAAACAAAAGCACCAAGCTTTCCTGCTTGTTGGCCTATATAGCTCCAACGATCGCCTTTGCATAAAGATCACCACCTCCATTTCTCACACACAAAGCTCTCTCGCAGATAAGCCAGAGAGATCGAGGATGGACGAGTCGTGGAGGTGCACGATGGGCTCGGTGCTGCCGCGGCAGTCGTCGGACCAGCACGGCGGCGGCGGCCACCAGAGCCTGGACCCCGATGACTTCCGGGACGTGTACGGCGGGCCGCCTCGCACCGTGCTCCTCCGCAGCTTCGGCGGCGAGGCGGTTGACTACCACTCCCCGACGGGTCACCAGTACACGAGCTACGGCGGCGCCGAAGCCTTCTGTCGCCGGCCCTACGCCGACGGGCGCGCGGCGGCCGTGCCCACGGAGCAGGGCTTCTTTGACGACATCTTCGGTGCCCGTCGTCACATGAGGTCGAGGTCCAGGTCCAAGTCCAAGTCATCGTCGGCGGTCAGCTCCGACGAGTTTCCCTCCGCCGGCTTCTGCCGGCCGGTAGCCACCGTCGGCGGCCGCGCCGACGCCACGCTCTCCTCGTTCACATCTAGGCTCAGGTAGGAGCTCATTGACAGTCGTGCGTGCCAAAAGCCTGACGATCGAAGCACGTGAAAAATGCGTCGTACGTGCGTCACAAATCACAAAAAAAAATCACAAAATGCCTAATCCGGCAATGTATATATGCATCGGGATCATCATCATCATAAGCGCTAATTAGGATGATCATGGCGTTCTTGGCAGGCCGGTGACGATCCCTTCGCGGCGGTACGACTCGTCGCCGCCGTCATCGACGTCGACGAGAGGGGAGTACCAGAGCAGCTTCACGTGCTCGACGGCCGCGTACCCGGCAGCTCGCTACTACTACGGCGGCGACGCCAAGGCCGCCGGCAGCAGGTCGAACCACAGCAGAGCCGGCGGCGGCGGGTCGGCGGCGGCAACGCGCCACCACCGGAACCACCGCGGGGGCAGCAGCTTCTGTTGCTTCACGTCGAACCCGGAGACCAGCAGCAACGCGCCGAGCTTCCGGCAGGCCGCACGCGGGGCGCGGTCGCCGGCCGCCGAGACCACCGTCACCGACTACTCCGGCGCCGACTACGGGTACTACTACTCGCCGCCGTCCGCCACGTCGTCGTCGCTCTTCACGAACCCGCTGGCAAGGACGCCGCGGCGGCTGGAGGAGGTGGTGATGGAGGTGAGGGAGCGGGCGCCGCTGCTGATGGACGACGGCGGCGACATCGACAGCGTCGGCGCCGCCGCGGTGGATGAGGCGATTGCATGGGCCAAAGAGAGATTCTGGAGCCAGGCGCGTTAACCGGACGATCAGGATAAACATCAACAACGTTGATGATCCGTCAGTTCATGGCGTGCCTACGTAATTATGCAACATTCTACTCTAGTATTATATATAGGCACCTAGTGACCAGGACCAACATTTTGTAACGCTTCATTCATTATGGAAGATTGAATACATTTCAGTTTGCACATCATATATCGATCAAAACTCATGAGCAGACAAGATGTCAAAATGTGGGTACAGCATTCGGCCCACGGAACGAAGATTAGAGAAGACACGATTTCATGAGAAACAATCACCAAATTTGAAGAGGAATGGTTAACAGATACTATATGGTACTATCTTGAGTCTTGACAGGAGTCAACAATCCTTTCTTCTCGTATATTGGGTACAATGCTCCCACACTTATATGGCTACACAATATCTGGTGATCATTGCAATCCGTGACATATATATTTTGTTGCCACATACATGCAGCCAAAACCACTAGAGCTCCCAGAAATGCAGGGCCATTTCTTAATCCTAAATTTCAGCAATGTTACACAAAACTTGGGGTTTGGGCTGTGAAAAGAATGCAATGAACCGAAGTATACAAAATTTTCCAAGTGGAACACTAGGCCTTGAGGCGAGGTTCAGCTTTCCATTCACCTTGTGAACGCCAAACACCTTGCTATTTTGTCCTTGTGATGACTCTCTCTGTGATATCAATAAGAGCACGCCTTGAAGTCAGAACATCCTCGTCGTCGCTGTCTGGGAGGGATTCTATGGCCTTGACTGCACGGTCAGCGTGTTCTCGTGCAAGCTCCTTTGTCCTTTCAATCCCACGGCTCTTCCGGAGATAGTCAAGGGCCTGCGATTTAAAGAAGAATGTAGTCCATTAAGTTTATGGTCCTGTCCTGCTGTTTTTTCTAATGCTGTTTACAGAAAACATGCACTTTCAAGTGTGCAAGGACGTGATGCTAAACCCAGCGACTAAATGCTCAACATGCAATTAGCTGGCTATGAGAACAAATAAAATTTGGAGATAACAACTGTCAGAGCTTAAGTAAATGATCTACACTGTTCCTCAATATCCAGCTAAACTATTAAAGTCCATCCAAAAAGTTGTAGCCTTGTGCCACTAGATATCAAAATTCCTCAGCAAGCCTAATAAGTAAACCATATAAATAAAGTTCTCTCTTTGTTAAACATGTTCTTTTGCACTGTGTAAGTCACTGTCCTTCACTAGAAACATTTGCATTATATATATTTTTTGAGACAAAACTATTCCCTAATGTGTCTGTAAGTTATAGGTAAATAAAGAATGAAAAAATGAAACCTGCTCACAATCTAAAGTAACTACTCACAATTTCAATGTTTGCAGGATTATCAAAACCCCGGTCAACAACTTCTTGTAGTTGCGGGAATTCCTCTATCGCATATAGCATCGGGGCAGTGATGATTCCCTGCATGGTGAATGCCATGATATAATAAATATAATGCCATCAAACAGAAACTTTGATTTTTTGTGTTGATATAAAAGCTCTAGCCTAACCATATCTCACATCTAATTTCAGTAGGCTTACCACAAAGCTAGTCATATTCTACTTATCTAGACAACAATAATCTTTTCTCCACCTGACTGATATGTGAAGCCGACACGTCAACAAAAATCCAGTCACCAAAAAATTGTTTCTCGTGAGAGATATCATGAGTGGCATCTCCAAGATGACAGCAAACATGCATTAAAACAGTTTGTGCTAGACAGAACGTAATATATGCATATTAACCAAGGAAGATTTTTTTTATACAAGGCATAAAAAGATTTATAGATCTCCCGTAAGTTCCTAATGAAGCCTGCCAAAACTATTATGACATCATATTGACTTCAAGAAAGATAAATGCATATTTCAGATGATAGACATGATTACACTTTCAGTCACTGCAAAGTAAAAAGAATGAAAAAACTTGGGATTCTCACATGGCGAATATCAGACAATGAACCCTTCCCAAGGGATGCAGAGGTGCCGGTGAAATCAAGAACATCATCAATTAACTGGAAGGCTAGACCCTGCATGGTACCAAGTTAGCTAAGCTGTAGCCAAGTTTACAGAATCAGCTTGCAAGGAAATGGATTCAAGAAAAGGAATGGGAAACATGTTTTACAAACCAGGTTTCGACCATATTCGTATGCAAGCATGGAGACCTCAGCTGTGTGCCCTGCAAGAATAGCAACAGCCTTGCAACTATTTGATATCAATGATGCCGTTTTGTAGTATGTCTTTTGCAGGTAGTACTCCATGCTGCATTTGGAAGAATCCATATCAGAACTTGCTAATAAAGACATCAATGAAAGTAAAACAAAAGTAAAAAGATGTGCAAGAATTTCACACTGCAACTCTTTGTATAAATTTTAGATCTGACTAAGCAACTAAAACCATGATAGAGAGAACATAGTAAACCTTCGTCGTTGCTCTCTGCTTGTAGAGATCTGCATAGTTTCACCAGTAACTAGATGTTCTACAGCAGTTGCCATTAGAGAAACCACCTGCACAAACAAGGTAGTAACCAGTTGGTGGTGCTATAGACAACTTGCAAGAAAAGAGCACATGGGTACTGTAACCACAACTCCACAAGGATAGATATAGAATTACAGAACAAGATAAGCATGGTTATGCTACTGAAGAATACCAAGGAAATAGAATTTAAGATCAGAACAAGTGCATGAATGAGATCCAGACATATGAATTGAGTCAAATGGCATCCACAGAAGCAACTGATACAGCATATAACAACTGTAATTCCCTTCAGAAGATCAAATAAACTAAGCATATTGCCTGTTCTTGAAGATTGCTAAAAACAAATGAATAAGGCACATCAATTTACCTCTGTGTTCCCAAGTGCTGCAAGTGCCACACATGCTCTAGACAGGAGGAAGTCACCAGCCAGCACAGAAAGCTGCAGACAGAATATTCGATGAATACTGATGTCAGACAATCTCAAGTGTACAAAACTCTCCAGTTTAGAAACAGGAAACCACAAAGAAAGCAGTTTTGAGAACAAATATCTTAACACTGCTGTCCCTTAACACAAAATGGTGCTTCTGTAACTTTAAGATGAGAGCTCCAGCTAATTTAATGCTTACAAAAAGATTTTGATTTCCAAATATCCTAACTTCATATTAACCTGGGATCAAATGAAGAAGCGTTTATTTGCCTACTATAGCACCAATGCATACCAGTTCACTGGAAGCTAAAACTTTTCATAGTTTGGGACTTCAAACTATCCAAGTAACTAGTCTCAATGCATGCGAGCGATACGCTTAGTATACTGCTTGTGTGAATACCTTGTTCCCCATGATGAGATTCAATGAACTGACGCCACGCCTAGTATCAGCATCATCAAGAACATCATCATGCAGAAGGCTTGCGACCTACAGAAGATAACAGATTGAGGAAAAGAACAGAATAGCAATATGTGGCTCTGAAGGACAGCCGCAATACTAACATGAATCATTTCAGTTATCTCTGCAATGTTCTGCTGCCGTGTGCGGAGTTTATCTGCCAATATACTGAGAACTCCGCCTTCTGTTGATTCTGACAATGGGAATTTCAGAGCTGATGCCATGAGCAACAAAACCTGCAAAGACAAATTTGAGCATTAGAGACACGAAAGATCAAGAAGAGAGTAGGCAACAACCAATAATAAAATGATAATGTAGTCATTTGTTCAAACAAATGATCCAGAAATTGAGGAGTTACCGTAGGCCGGAATCTTTTTCCCTCTGCTCCCACCTTGAAGAAGTACTCGGCTGCTGATGCCAGTTTGGGGACCTGCAAATGCAACTTTGAAGCAATTTAGGCCATCACTAGATCAACGAAGCATCAAATGATCTTTGCAACATTGAAAAAATCAAATGATCTTTGCTACCAGTAGTCCACAGGAGTACTACACAGATGACTAGATGGGTTTTGGTGAACAGAATCAACTGCTTACTCACCTCAGCAGCCACCATGGATCGTAACCTATTTGCAAGAAGTGATAGCTCATCGGCGACTAATTCAAATGGATCTTGCTGTTCCTGAGAACACGAGAAAATTAAACTCTTCAGACTATATTACAGTCAAGAAAATAACAAATACATTATATTGTCCTTCATTAGCTTTCACATTTCAAACAAAATAAAAAGCTGAGGATAAATTCAGAAAAGGTTAAGATAAGATAATCTTCGAATCGTCTCAAAACAACATCAAAGCCTTATTGTTGAGATATGAATGAAACTTTCTTTCAAGTCCATACAACATGATGGTAAATTTCCAACTACTTGAAAACGCAAGAGACTGGGTCCCTGGCCACTTCAAATAAACAGTTTACATGATGAAAAGGAAATCAAGTTGTCCTGAAGTTTCAGATGATCTACAGAGCATAATATGTTGTTTGTCGTATTAGCTTAGTCAAACCAGGAACAGCATCCTAGTACCTGACTGCATTACAAGTTTCTGATGAATTAATAACTGATGACAGAAATTTTATCTTTTTTGTTGATATGGAGATGGAGGAACAACATTTCTTTGAAAAGGAAGCATATTGGGTTTATGATAATCTTTATAGAAGCCTGTTCATATGATAATAACTAATGTGCGGAGGTAGTATCCAAGATAGGCTTAAGATGAGGAGCCATCGAGTGACAGTGCATTAGTAAAAGGATACCCACAGTGCTACAAACAAGATATGTAATAGTAACAAGCCGCAGTCAACTGAACAATGTGACACCCAACCGCAGTCAACTGAACAATGTGACACCCAATGACTTACGTTGTGCATTTATACAAGTCGACCATCATTTCATACTTTATTTGTCAAATTATGCCCTACCCTAACTCTTTTATCGAAAGAAAGAAAAAGGCACGAAGTGATCATTTCACGCTTAATGAGCAGCAGAAAACGAATGATTACAGAGATAAGGCCTCAACTACCTGAGCCCTGGAAGCCCCGTCCTGGCGAACCTGGTATTGGGCATCATGCAACCATCTGGAGCTCACGAGAGCAGCTCCTCTGCAACCAACCACCTACTAAACGATACAAAACGTACAGAGCCTGTATCAGCACAACGGAAAAGCCAGACTTTTCCCATACCACGAACAATATGGCTACATATGAAGGACCGGTTGCTATTCCTTGTGATTAACGGGACTAGGCAGCGTATTAAACAGGGCAAACTCGCGCGAATGCGATCACTAGCAGTCTCCAGACTAGGAGCGCGACCCGGCACGGTTTCTACCGGGGCGCGGCATAAACGCAAACACATCGCGGGCGGTGGCTGGCGGCCGAGCTGCCAGCCACCCAGCTCCAGCAGCACCGGCAGCAGAGGGGAACGGGGGAGTGGACCTTGCTCCGAATCTGGGAGGCGAGGGGCATGTGGAGCCGCCCCAGGAGGCCAGTGCCAGCGGCGGCCGACGAGGTGGGCAGGAGCCTCTGCGCCTGGGCACCGCCGCCGCCGTCGGTCGCGGCCAGCTTGGCGACGCGGCGCGCGAGAGCCCACCGCCAGGACATGCTTCGGTCGCTCCCGAGATCGAGGGAGGGGAGATGAGCTTGGAGAAAAAGTCAGAGACGAAAGGGAGGGCGGCGGCGGCCGCTCGGTCTGTGGGCCTTGGAACGGAGGCGCCACCCGTGGCGTAGAGGAGGGTTACGTGGGTGCCTCCGTGCTGCCACGTCTGGCGGTGGAATGCGCCTGCACGCAAAGGCCCAAGCCCACGAGGGGACTTTACACATGTGTTTCCTACTACTTTGGGTATAGTATAAATTTGCATTTTTGGTAACTTTGTTTTTACTAACAAATATGCCCGTGCATTGTAACAGAAAAAGAAAATACTAAATATTTATACAAAACGATAACATAAATGGTACATATCTACTTATGTTTTATGATTTTATAATTAATTATTGATGACCGTCACATCCATAATATAAGTTAATGATGACAATAAATAACAATGTTCTATTAAAACTGTATCGAATTAAAATATATCTTGGTATATTTTTCCTTCCGTTGCAAAGCGCATAATTATTTAGATATAAATATATCATAACTATGTAGCTTTTTCATACTACACATATGTTTCTATGACTCAATATCGACCTTTGTTGCTTTTTTGATGCATCATATCAACCTTCGTAACTTTTTTGTCATGTGCTAGGATTGGTCTGTCTGCCAAAAATTTTGACAGGAGATCTCTCTTGATTTTTTGAAAAGTAGGGATTATGCACCAGTGCTTGTCTTGGGTAGGAACCGGACAACGGGAAGTTAGTAAAGGCTTCGGGAACACCGACGATGAGGACATCCTCCGTGTATTCTGGGTCTGCCTTTGGCACGTTCACGGTCATCGCCGAACCTATATACATGCAACATTGCAAGGATGATTTACACAAGGATGATTTAACACACCTATAGACAAAGCATAACCTGACAAGATTCATAACATCTATGGATATGTCACATTTTTATGAAACTAACAAAACTGGTTTGGCATTTTTTATTTTTCTATGATTTTTGTTGGATTTTGCAAGATCTCTATTTTTATAGAAAAAGTGAAAACGAAAGAAGAGAAAAAAGGCTTGCATGGGCTTGGTCTAGCCCACAACGAAGCCAGCCCAACTGCAAGGATTCGGCCCAGGTCAAAAAAGAAGTCCACCAGCAGAGGCCCACTCGGATTTGAACATTTTGCATCAGTAACCCGATCTATTTCAAAAACTATTAAGATCCTTTCACCTTTTCTTTCTCTCTAGCATATTTACATCTGGAACCCCGTATTCCTTTCTGTTCTCTTTCCCACTCCTAGTGTTAGTTTGCACCGCGAGACCAAGCCCGTACTCGAGACCGACCCGGTGAGGGCAAGGCTGGACGAAAAAATAGGCTAGAAATTTTGCCTCTCTAGTATTAGGTACAGATATAGATATAGATTTATATCTTGAGTGGTTTTGTCCAACATCACACCATATCCGCCACCAAAGATGTTAATTGGACTTATTTGATTTGAAATAGTTTAGGTAATTGGACTTATAGATAGTTTAGGGGATAAATATATTTTTCTACAAAATTACACAATTAATAAATATCCTAAAATCTGATTTGGTTTAAGAAAATTTACTTTAGCTTAAAAAATTATGAAACCGTTTCATAGTTTTTATGAGGGGCGTGGCTAGTGCACGGACGTCAGGACGGACGCGTGCGTCTGAGCGCCCGCGCAGCCTGGCCCCGTTCGCCTTCACCTGACCCCTATTCGCCTTTGCCCCGCCCACAAGTGAGCTTTGCCCCTATCTCTATGCCTGCCGATCCTTCCCCTGACCCCTCCTCTCTCTCTCCGACTCTCCGCGCGAGCGACACACAGGAGCCGAGATGAGCGGGTGAGGATGGCCGAACAACATAAAACACCTGCAACATGAATACATCATAAGACTAAAAATAGATGAAACATTTAGAACATGCTCTTGCAATATTTGTGTGAAGCACATGAAACATCTAAAATAAAACACTTGCAACTTGCAACATGAAACCACTTGCTGTAACATAAGACTGAAACAACAAAAACATTTGGAACATACTATTGTAGATCAAAAATAATTGCAACATAAGTCTAGAAACAGATGAAACATTTTAAACAAACGCTTGCAACATACCTCTAAAACACTTTCAACATATGCAACACTCTCGATCTACTTTTGCAACATTAGGATAAAACAATTGCAACATACATATGAAACGCTTGAAACACTTAAAACATACATATGCAACATAGGAGAGGGGATGGCCGGGCCGGTCAATTCGGGCAGTGGGAGTCAGAGCCGGCGGCGAGCCCCACCAGCACCGCCTGCGCTCGTGGATGCCCTTGTGAAATTCCTAATGGCTAGAGGGGGATGAATAGCCTATAAAAATTTTTACAACAACACTAAGCAATGTGGTTAGACAAATATGAGGCAAAGCAATACTTGTGCTAACCTACTAAAAATGCAAGCCAACTACCACAATTCTAGTTACTATAGTCTCTAAGCACACAAAGGGCTATGTCACTACCACTAAGCTAGTGAGCTTTCAAAGACTAACTAAAGAGACCCACTAGCCACTAGATCCGACATAAGCTAGCTCTCAAAACTAATTACACTAAAGAGCTTAGCTACACTATAAAAGTACAAGAGCAAGGTAGTGGAGTTATACTGCCATCGCAAGAGACAATCAATCAATCACAATGAAATCCTCAAAGACAATGATGACACAAGATTTTTCACCGAGGTTCACTTATTTGTTGGTAACCTAGTCCCCGTTGTGGCGATTCACTCACTTGGAGGTTCACGCGCTAATAGGCATCATACGCCTAACCCGCAATCGGGTGCCGCACAACTAACACAAGATAAGGATCACACAAGCCACGAGCAATCCACTAGAGTACCTTCTGGCTCTCCACCGAGGAAAGGTCAAGAACCCCTCACAATCATCATGATCGGAGTCGAAGACAATCACCTTCCTCTGCTCAATAATTCTTGCTGCACCAAACCATCAGGTGGCGGCAACCAATAAGAGAAACAAGTGAATCTCGTAGTAAAACACAATCACCAAGTGTCTCTAGATACAATCACTCAAGCAATGCACTTGGATTCACTCCCAATCTCACAAAGATGATGAATCAATGATGGAGATAAGTGGGAGGGCTTTGGCTAAGCTCATAAGGTTGCTATGTCAATGCAAATGGTCAAGAGAGTGAGCTAGAGCCAACCAAACACCTTATATAGGTGTCCCCTCGAAATAGAGCCGTTGGCTCCATGTTAGCACAGAATTCAGGGCGACCGGACACACCGATGGGGTTGACCGAATGCAAGAACCCAGCATCCAGTCCTTGGATTTTCACCATGTTTCCCCCTGTGTTCAACCTTAGCCGCTGATCACCAATGGCTAGTCAGCCTTCCTTACACGGTTAAGTAATGACCGGACACGCCGTCCTGAGGACCCGACGTGCTGATCGCGATAATCCACGCTCGTGCACTAAGGCCAAGCCAAGACCAGACGTGCCGCTCCCCGTGACTTCCCAATGTCAGGTTATTTCCAGTAAGCATCTAGAGATGATTTTTCATGACCTGACGCATCCGATCACGCATGACTGGATGCACGACCGAGTTAGGTCCTCACTGCCTTAGCTGCCAACCCCACGTCAGCGTACGTCACCTATGACTGGATGCAGGCCCTATGCGTCTAGTCACATTCACTGTGCAGAGTCCAGTCTTGGACCAGATAGAGCCTGAGTGCACCACCTTCTCTAAAATTGATCGGACGCTCAACCACCGAGCCCGGTCACTTTGAAAGCTACGTTCGGTCACTGAAAACAGTGACACCTCAACTCCAAACTTCACCACCCTTGAACAAGTGTGGCAAACACCAAGTGTATCACCTTATGCATGTGTGTTAGCATGTTTTCACAAACATTTTCAAGAGTGTTAGCTCTCCACTAGATCTAAATGCATATGCAATAAGTTAGAATATCTAGTGGCACTTTGATAACCGCATTTCACGATGAGTTTCACCCCTCTTAATAGTATGGCTATCTATCCTAAATGTGATCACACCCACTAGGTGTCTTGATCACCAAAACAAAATGGCCTTATGGATATCACCTTTGCCTTGAGCCCATTTTGTTTTTCTCTTTCTTCTTTTCCAAGCCGAGTACTTGATCACCATGGCCATTACCACCATCAACATGATCATCATTTGCTCCACCACTTGGAATAATGCTACCTACCTCATGTTCACTAGAGCAAATAGGTTAGCACATAGGGTTTAATCAATTCACCAAAACCAATCTAGAGCCTTCAATCTCCCCCTTTTTAGTAATTGATGACAACCCTTTCACAAAGATATGAATTGAAATTCAATTGAATCCATGTTGCTTTCCCAAGCATATTTACCATGTGTAAAAGAATATGGATAAGTTTCATGAACTCCAATTGGTAGCATTAGCTCCCCCTACATATGTGCTAAGAGTTTGGATTGAAACTTGCACATATGCATAGATTAGAAATGTGGGAGGGCAATGTCTACCAAATGATGCTAAGGTATAAGAGATGGACCTTTGAAGCGTGATACCAATTGGAGTGCACCAAATATACCATCCTTAGCACCATTGCTAGTTAGATGCCGCTTGGAATTACTTGCAAAACACAAACACTAGATACCTCATGAAATCACATTATATGTAAGGCTCTAGTACCACTTGAAACACAAAACCAAGGCATATCTAACTATCCTATGCATGATAGTTCTTCATTTCATCATTCAAGCCTATAACTAGCATACACCACACAAGTATGGAATTTTAATTTAAAAACTTGTACCATGCAAGCAAATATATGAAATGCACATTCAAATGCATCAATAAAGTTTATGAGCTTACTTCCCCTACTTGTGTGCTCAAATTTTAATTGATCCCCTTACCTTCATATTTCTCCCCCTTTGTCAAGTTCTCCCCTTTGTTATGTTTTTACTATCTTTGTGCATTACTTCTCCCCCTTTATCATCAATGACCACAAATGTTCAATTTTAGATAGGTGTTGGTATTTATTAACGCACAAAGATAAAGATCCACAAGTGCACAGATATCGCTATAGCTTTCACCCAGAAGTATTCTAAGTATCGTATCCATAGGGAAACATGTGAGATTAACTATAGTCTTACTTAACTAGAGGTAGCAATAAGGTTAGGATAAATAGAAGCGTAGAGAGGATAACTAAGGTTCTCTAGTTCTGACTTTGATAAGATATGTCTTCTACTATTCAACTAGGGACATTAATAAGGGAAAGACACCAGCAGCGCATGCTTTCCTTCGTAACCGGGTCCTACTTGTCCTACAAACAGGAGGTGGACTACAGAGGACTCAACGAATGTGTCACACTTGCATTCTAACGCTACTTCGTGATCTACCACCGATCTGGAATGCAGGGTGCATCCATGATACCCAAGTCTAAGCACCACGCTTATACTTACAATTAATACTTTATTCCCCCTAAGAAGAGAATAAAACACTCAAAAGAGTCACAATCCTGATGAACAATATAAACAAGATGCTTACTTGAATCATAAGTTGATTACCAAAGAAATCTCAGAAGCAAGCTCAAGTAGAACTTGGATCCACCAAGGTACAAGCCATAGAGAGAACACCGATAGGCCGACACTTCCTCTAAACTCTTCCCTCACAATCTAACTCACTATTATTTATAAGACTAGATCCTATGGAGGACTGATCTTCTCTTGATTGTTGGCTCTGATTCTGATGAGGAGGATATCAATTAGGGTTTTAGGATGGCTCTCCAGAGGGGGTATAGGGCCGTATATATAGGGGTAGCATCAATTCTGGATCCTTAGATCAAACTAACTTAAAAGGACAGCGTAGATGCAATCTAGGAGGCGGTGGAGAACCGATGTCACAAGGCAGAGGCTGATAGGTGGCCCCATAGGCTAGCCCGCCTATAGGTGGGTGTTGGTATATTTAACACACATAGATACCACTGTAGCTTTCACCCCGAAGTATTCTAAGTATCGTATCCACAGGGAAACATATGAGACTAACTATGGTCTAACTTAACTAAGGGTGGCAACAAGGTTAGGATAAATAGTAGCGTAGAGAGGATAACTAAAATTCTTTAGTTCTGACTTGGGTAAGCTTATGTCTTCTACTATTTAACTAGGGACATTACTAGGGAAAGACACCAACATAGTATGCTTTTCTTCGCAACCACGTCCTACATGCACCTACAAACGGGAGGTGGACTACAAAGGATCAACGAAGCTATATAGTACATGCTATATAGAACTTATGTCACTCAGGCGATCTACCACCTTCCGGAATGTAGGGTGCATCCATGATTAACCTAAGTCTAAGCACCATGCTTACACTTACGATTAATACTCTACTCCCTCTAGAATAGGAATAAAGCACTCAAAAGAGTCATGAATCTGAAGAACAATATAAACAAGATGCTTACTTGAATCAGAAGTTGATTACCAGAGAAATCTTAGAGGCAAGCTTAGATAGAACTTGAATCCACCAAGGTACAAGCTGTAGAGAGAGCATTGATAGGCCGACACCTCCTCCATACTCTTCCCTCACTCTCCATCTCACTATTTCGATTTATAAGACTAGATCCTATGGATGACTAATCTTCTCTTGATAGCTGGCTTTGATCCTGACGAGGAGAATATGAATTAGGGTTTCAGGATGGCTCTAGGGAGGGTGGCAGGGGCTGGTATATATAGGCTAGAGCATCCAACATGAGCCCTTGGACCAAATTGACTTAAATGACGGTATAGATGTAACCTAAGAGGCGGTGGAGAATCGACATTGCGATGCGAAGGCTGATAGGTGGGCCTAGGGGCCGCCTGGCCTATAGGTGAGCCTAGCCCCACCTGGCAGCGCCTTGGTCTTTGCTTTGGTGATTTGCCTTCTAGAGTCTTCCCGTGTCGGTTTTGCGGTGACCAATAGGCCCCCCTTAATGGTTTTCTGGATAAACCCTGCTGAAAACACAGATTCACCAAAACTCATAGAATTTATTAGTTTAAACCCTAATACCTATGTTTGGTGATGGAATTAAGTATAAATACATATTATGTTGATGGTTTATAATTGATGTTAGTGACCATCAACAAGTTCCCCCAAGCTTAACCTTTGTCAGTCCCTGAGCAAAGCTAAACTCAATAATTGATCAGGAGTTGCTACAATGTTTTTACGCCTAAAAAGTACACATGTGTTCAATCAAAAATTCTCCTCCAGATTAGAATAAACTAATATGATTTTCAAACTTACCCATATTACCTTCAACCATGGGGCTTCTCAGCCTTCACTTGGGTCTTGAGCATTTGAAAGATAGAACGATCAAATCAAGCACTATGTCTCAAGTTCTTTGTTCCACCAGTGTTCTGGAGCTTTTATAAGTTTTCAAAATAAAACTCAAAGATTCCATTGTATGACACTCTCAAGTCTCTCAATATATATGGTATTTGTGGATTCTCACCAAGGCAATAAAGATGTTATGCCTTTTTCTCTTCCTACAACTAAGGCTTATGTGGAGTTTATAGGTAGGAAGAAAGCTAGAGCATACTTGCAATACATATATTGTAAAGTCAAACAACGGATCTAAAGAGAGTTGAGTCATATAATCAAATCAAGATGTGCATGTGTGTGGACATATGGTGGATATATATGGTGGCTAACCTAATTCTACTATGCTTCTTGAAAACATCTCTCTCTTTTGAAACCTAGAAACCTTTGCTAGAGAACAGGGGCTATCTTATTCATCTTTTTTTAGGCAGGCATCTAAGTACTCATTGTTTTAAATATCATGGACACTTGTCTATTTTTTCTCATCTCTTTTTTCCTTTTTTTCTTTTTTTATGAATAACTTTTGCATAGTCCCATGTCTCTTTTCTGCAACAAAACTTTGAGAGATAGCAACAAGAACTTAGAGCATTTATTTGGTGGATGAAAAACCTATCAAGCATGTTTTTGTTGTTCACTCCCAGTGTAGGAGTAAAACATTTTTAGGTGGATCTAGATGGAAAGCATGTTCTTGCGCTTATCCCCAGTGTAGGAGTAGTGCATATTTGGGTGGTGTGTACGTGATCTTGATTTTAAGAGCATGACAAATCTCTCATAAGGGTCAATAAAGCTTGATAAAACTCAATGCAAAAGCAAGCAACATATATGTGAAAGTTTTTCTAGCCTAAATAACATGTGTGGCTCTGGTGGGAATTCAAGCTTGTCATAGAGAAACTCATCATGTAGTATTTTTGTGTTTTTCTAAAGATAAATCTCTAGAACTTTAGGGTCACTTGGAACAAGATAAATAGCAGCTTAGACCTTCTCATATCATATTCGTCAATTACCTAGACTTAGATCAAGCATATGCTACCCACAAGTTTCAAGTTCAGAGTAAATCTTTAGATCAAATCAGTCGTATCCAAAACTCAAGAGAATTCGAGGCTAAAAACTAGGTACTTTAAAGGAGTTACAACAGAGCAACTATTCATCATTTTCCATTTAAGAAAGTATTCTAAGTCCTCTTTATTTTATTCAGTTCTTAAAAACAAATTAAAGGAAACTAAACACACCTTTTATTTTGTTTTCAATTTTACTAGATCACACATTATTACTATAGCTATATATATTTATTATAAAGATAACTTTTTATTTTGTTTTATTTATCAATTTTTTAACTATTGAAAAGAAACTAAAATTAAGACAAAAGGGGGAAAGAATACTTACCTGGATACACGAGAGTACTTCTCCCCCAAGCTAGCTCTTTCGGTGAGGGTTCAGTGTTGTAAGTCCTTCGATCTGGACTTATCCTTATGAAGTTCACTGATCAAATACCTCAGTTTGCTCTAAAGATGAGAATTCTTGAGGTGGCGCCTCTAATGGTGATGTCACCTTCTTCCGCCAAACCTATCTTGGTTGTGAGTTTTAATTTTAGTTTAGCAGGTTTAGAACCTTTACTTGTAGAAATTGGGGAGTCTACTGCCTTCTCCCACACTTTGCTTGAAGTGTGTCCTGCTCATAAGACAAGGTTGAGATCAAGTGAATGAGCTTTGTTGGTGAAAAAACACCAACAGAACCAAAACTTTATTTATTCTTCTCTAACCTTAGGCACATTGAATATGATGAAGTTGATGTTGTGTGTTTTGTTCAATTATGTCATGGGTGATAAGATCAGAAGATTGAGCATGCATATAGCATTTAAGTTCATTTGTCCAAAAGGGTTGAGTTTCTTAACCCTTGGAAGGATTGTCTATCTCTACATAATGTATCAATCTTCTCATGATTATGACTATCATCTTCTAGAATTAGGATGTGCACTATTCAACTTATTTGGTTCAGACTATGGGATCAAGAAAGTGATGCTAGGGACAAGCTTAAAGAATAAGACATGTTGAGCTAATCAGGTTTGATCAGGTAAATTGTAACTCAAACATATTTTGTTTCTTATTTATGTGCCTACCAGAATCAAAGAAAAGCTTTTTAAATAATGACCATTTTACCTTTGTCATTAGAGCATAATGTCACCATATGATGAAGGGTAGATGACTCGTGATGGTCCTTTCCTTTTGCTTGAAGTTTTTCCTTGTTTAGCTAGTCTCGTAGCTTGAGCTGTTCATGAGCTTCTTGTTTCCTAGTTCACACCTTTTCTTTCTCATCCTTTTGTCATGCCATCTTTCCGCTCTTCGATCTTTTGACACCTTGTTAGACCTTTTGCCTCACTCATTGTTTTATGCCTATAAAGGATTAGTGGACAATGCATACCCGAAGGAATATACAATTTTGAAACATGGGTTGTTTGTCTAGAATTTTGTAATTTCCCTCCATGCTAATGAAAATATGGTTTTAGGATTATTTTAGCATAGTTTTTGTTTATCATGTTCTATACCAGCATGGCTTCAAGGCAAAAGGTAACTTGCAGCTAAAGACAAAGTGAATGATCTTTGATACTCACAGTTCTTTCATTCATGATAAATGAGATGTGTCTTCTTTGCACCATGTTATTGGAGTTCAACATGTGCCTTGCTTCATCTCTGATTTGAATTGATCTCGTGACTTAGCCAAATTGAATTGAGAATTTCCTGTAGGGGTTAGTCTAACAAAATATCTAGTGTCTACACAAGTAATTTTTAGTTCAATAACCAAACTAGACTCCATGTTTAATTTGGCTAAGGGGGCTATTTAACCTAAGCACTATGCTTAATTTAAACGCCTATGGAAGTATGTGCAGTACTTCTAAACCAAAGCTTACTATGGCAGGCAAAGGTAGCATAAAAGCATTATAGAGATTTATTCAATTGGAGATGAAAGAGTATGGTTGTTTATTTAGCAAATTGAGTATGACTTAAAGGTAGAGATAACCAAAATAATTTAGCAACATGGCAAGAGATTTTCCAGTTCATCACCCAGACTTGAATTTTTCAAGGTAAAGTCAAGTTTGAATGGATGTGATTTAATATTGCATGATGGTTGGTTGGACATACCTGGCGTTGTAATCCTTCATTCTTTTTGCTTCAAACCTAGAATGGTTAGTGACAAAAATACCTGAAGAAATATTTTCACAATTATATTTCTAGGCTTATTTCACATGTGTATCACAGCAGAAGGTGAAAACTCATATTATCTTCTGAAAGTGCTTGTTTTAGGAGAGGAGCTCATCCTTGGAAAACCTTTGAATTGCACTCAAGTTGGTCAACTGGTTTCCCCTCCAACATCAACCTTTGTGTACCTATCTCAAGATTCATGCCAATGAGATTTGCAATATTTGTAATAAACATATGCATCTATAACCACCCTTTCAAAGTCTTTATGACCAGGAAGTACTAGGGGGATGAAAATCTCATGTGTGACAATGTTGGAGAGACCAATTAATTTAGGAGATTTCTCATGCGAGCATGGATTTGATGAGGTGTTCATGAAATAACTTCCATGCTCGTTGATGTTATCTTCCTTTTCAAGCTCTAAGGATGTTTCTTCATGAATGTCTATAGATAGAAACATTATCTCCATCATTCCATGCCTATGACATTCATTGGACATTTTGCTGTCCAAAATTTCCCATGGATTGGTGGCTCTTGGATTGATCTCGTCTAAGGCTTCCTCCAAACTTGGATGAGTCATGTTTATTAAAGAGATTGATTTAAGCTCACCGTTTGGATCTAAGCCAAGTTTGGATTCTACCCATAAGGCTTCGTCCTTGTCCATCCATTCTTTAGCAATGGCATACAAGTTCTTAATACTTTCCAGCCATTGTCGTTGGTCCTTTTTGTCATCCTTGTGGCCTTTATGACTTTTATGCTTCAGTTATCTTAATGGATTTCTAGGATCATCATGAAACTTAGGAGAAAGATCATAAGGGGACTCATCGGGATCAAGGATGGGTTTAAAGGTGGGTTCGGATGAGACATCTAATGTGGGCATAGAAGGGGAGAAGATAGGATTGGCTAAATGACTCAGCTCTCCTTCTATAGCATCACTTGACATGTCACCCTTGAGTTCTTCCCAATGTTCTACATGGAAATAAGGACGCTTCTGAAGAGATCTCTTCTTAAGAGGATTTGAATTATATTCGCTCAAAGGCCTCTTATGTAGCGATAAGCTTTTCTCAAAATCAGCATAAAAAGATCATCCTTAAAAGGGATTTCTAAAGGTTGAATTTCTTCTTCCTTTAGAGGATTTTGGGGTGTTGATGGTTTGGGATTGATAGCTAAATCTTGGAATTAGAGTGGTTGTGATTTGGCTATCAAAACTTCCTCTTCTTGATCGGGAGATGATTCCTTCTCTTCCACAGAGAGTTCATTATGAATGCTAGGCAGGGAGTTTTTCCACTAATCTTATCAAGTGTAAGACCCTTGGTGTTACACCCTAAATCAATTACTAAAATATGTCATGAGCATCATGTTTATGTGTTAATGCATGTGATAGAATGTGTAGATAAATTTCTTGTAACTTAAAATGACTAATAAAAATATTAAACGAAAGTTGATTCAATAGTTCAGGTATATCAAGTAGGGTTTAAAACCAATTTTTATTAAGAAAAAATACTATAAAACATGTATGTGATACTTAAATAAAGTTTGAAGTACAAACTTTGTAGATGACAGTGAAATACTTGCTATCGAAAAATGATATTACTAGCTAATATTTCCACTAGCTTAGAAATCACAAATTGAAATCAAGTACAACTCAATACTTAGAAATTTTCTAATTCTGTCAATAGCTAGACATTGCTATGTTTAGCAAATTATTTTGAGAGATTGGGTTAAGGGGTGGTGTAGTGTTATAGGTCGATTTGGTAGCCTCATATGCCATCTTGAGCATGGTGAAAATGGTTTGGCTCATAGAGCAACTGTTTGGTCGTTTTGGGCACTTTAAAATTCATGCGCGTCACAATCTCGAGATGGTTGGCGCCGTGCGCATGGTCACCGCGTGGCCACCCCACGGCGCGCACTTGACCATGTCCCGCATGGTCATCCCGTGCCACCATGCTGGGTTGGTTGGGCCGACTAGGCTTGGTCGAGGCAGGCCGTAGCACGCCACTGGCCCCATGCCTTGCTGCCCTACCTCACGCTACCGCCATTGGTGCCACCATGGCCGTGCTACGCTGCTATCGCCTTGCCACACTACCGACTAGCCTCGTGCCGCGATGCTACCACTACTGTTGCATCATCGTCGCATCTGTGCCAGTCCGCTGTACCCCCTACGTCGCTGCCAGCCCAGTCCAAGGCCGCCACTGCCACACGCACGTGGCTGAGTCGCTGTCGCCTTGTCATTTAAGACACTATGGCTACACGGGCCACACCGGTCGGACGCACACACACCTTGTCTATAGTGTATGTGGGTGGGTGTCCAAATCGCGCTGCTCGTGTCCCACCAAGGCGAGGATGAGCCGAGCCACCTACCGCGTCCTGTCTCTCTCTATCTCTCTTTCTCCCTCTACTGGGAACATCGAGCGTGTCATTAAATTGGTTAGGGAGAGATCACCTAAACTTGATTCATCGTGTTGTTGGTTCCATCACAGAGTTGCCTAGCTACCTGTCCCTACCCCGCCTTGAATGGTGCCTGGTCGAGCTTCAATTTTGGAGCTTTTCCTCGCCACCGTGCCGATAAGGTCAAGTCCATCCATCATCGAGGGCAGCTCTCATCTGACCACCTTAGGCCAAATTGGCTACACCGCTAGACTCACCTCAAACCCCTCCTCACCATGCACACCTAAGCCGTACCCCTACCGCTGTCCCAACACTACTGACGCGGTCGTGTCCACCGTGGCTCGTCACCAAGCTCGCCACGCGTACATGGCCAGCCTTTCTTAGGGCATCTTTGGCCGAACCATCACCTTTGCTAGGTCCTTGGTGTGTCACTGATGCTCACCCACTACCTCTACTACTTCCTTAGTGTTGTGGCTCACCGAAACATTATCGTCGCCACCACAGGTTATCCGTCGACATGGAGAGGTCGCCCTGGTTTTGTCTCTGGTCTTCTAACCACTCCCTAGCATTGCACATCGGTCCATAGGTGAGCATCTACGCCCTAGCTAGGTCTATGTGGGTCCTAGTTGGCCGACATAGCGGCCTAGTGCCGGTCAATGCCGCTCCAACGAGCGCAGAGGAGTCGGGGACCTCTCCAATGCGAAGACGGGTTAATACGAGGGTCTTTTTGCATAAACACTATCTGTAGAAATAGTACACATAGTTGTCGTGTTAATAGAGGATAGCGCGAGGGTGTTTCTACAAAAGTACCAGCACACACGGGCTTCCTCACTGTAGGCCACCCCGTGTGCGTGGGACGGTGTCGCGTGAGCCGCTCGTGTGGGCCGCGTGGGAGAATTCATTTTTCTTTTTCATAAGGAATTAGAAATATATTCTTCATTTGTAAAGCTAGGTGTTTGTTAGTTGAACCTCTAGACATGGAGCATTGGCTTCGTATTCTGGAGTAGAAGTTTCAGCTGCTCAATGTGACTGATGAGCAGAAGGTGTGCTTTGTCGCACAACAGCTTCTAGGATCTACCAGTGCTTGGTGGGACACTTTCAATGCCATGTAGCCTATGGACCACCATGTGACTTGGCAAGAGTTTACCACTACCTTTCGTTAATACTATATTCCTGCTGGTTTACTGAACAGGAAGCTATCAAAGTTTCTAGAGCTGAAGCAAGGAAATATGATTATGATGGAGTATGTGAACAAGTTCAACCATCTTACACAGTATGTTGGGACTCATGTCGATACTGATGAGAAGAAGATGGACCATTTCAATCATGGTCTCTCTTGCATCTTACAAGAGAAGCTTTATACAGGGGGCTATCAAACCTTTGGTGCTTTGATGAATGCTGCCATTGCTATGGAGGGACTTCAGCATGACTCTTAGGCTGAGTGGAAGCATAAGAGGGTGATCACTGGGTCTTCTAGTCACCCATAGTCTCAGAAGCTATAGGTTGTGAGGAGGGTGTCCTATCACTCTCTGGGTAGATAGTCGTCTCGTTAGACTCAACAGACTTGCCAACACTCTCACGGTGCAACTAGTCAGCATAACACGCCAAAGAAGCGATTGGCTGAGCCAGCTCGGGTTTGAGTCATGGCACTAGCTTCTTAAGATGAAAATCAGGGGGACATCTCTCCCCCTAGTCAAATCTTTTAGACTCAGCAGACTCACTAGGCACCTCCCACTCAGTACCGTGCACCTACTTAGCAGGTGCAGCAGCCTTAAGGATAGCAGGTTTTGCCTCATCAGGGACAGGGGAACAATCTAGGTGCTTATTTCAAGTGTGGCAAGGAAGGCCACTATGCTCATGAGTGCCCCTAGAACCTGCTTACTCAGTCTTCTCAGCCTTTAGCCAACTCTTGTCTCGTTAAGAGGACTATCATCAGGAAGAAGGTGCCCGTGAGCCGCTCGAGATAGGTTAACTTCACTAAGGCTGAGGAGATCCTATAGGGAGAGCCTGTGATGGCTAGTATGTTCATCATTGATTCCCACCCAGCATATGTATTATTTGATTCTGGTGCATCACATTCATTCATGAGTATGGAGTTTGCATAAAGGCATAATATATCTACTATGGCTATTCCTATTGCCTATAGAATCAAAGCTCTAGGTGCACAATTGTGCATTAACACTCGGACGGACACTATGAGACTAGTGCTAGCAACTCACTCTTATCATCTCTAGTTCATGTTATTGCCTAGGCAAGACATAGATGCAATTCTGGAAATGAACTGGTTGAGAAGTTATGGGGTAGTCTTGAATTTTAGGCAGAGAATCATTGAGTTGAAGCTTCCTTCTTCTAAGGATAGAATGTCTCTCCTTATGCCTTCAGTCTCTACCTTGCTAGTTATTGCTCATACTGAAGCCTCTCATGATCTTGCCTCTATTCCTATGGTCTATGAGTTTCTGGATGTTTTTCCCGAAGATCTACTTGGGTTACCACCGGATAGTGATGTGGAGTTTGCCATTGAGTTAGAACCTGGTACTGCTTTTATTTTGTGGCGTCCTTACCGCATGGCTCCAAAGGAACTAGTGAGATGAAGAAATAGTTGGAAGAATTGTTAGAGAAGGGATTCATCCATCCTAGTTCTTCATCATGGGGTTGTCCAGCTATTTTTGTGAAGAAGGACATCACTCTTCTGATGTGTGTGGATTATCGCCCTCTCAATGCGGTAACCATTAAGAACAAGTATCCTTTACCTCGTATTGATACTTTGTTCGATTTGTTGGCTGTTGCAAAAGTGTTTTCAAAGATTGATCTTTGTTCTAGGTATCACCAACTTAAGATCCGGTCACAAGATATACCAAAGACAACTTTCTCTACTACGTATGGGCTTTATGAATACCTAGTCATGTCTTTTGGTCTCACTAATGCTCCTGCATTCTTCATGTACCTCATGAAGTCAGTCCTTATGCCGGAATTGGATAAGTTTGTAGTGGTGTTCATTGATGATATTTTGATATACTCCAAGAACAATGAAGAGCATGCATAGCATCTTTAGATAGTATTGACTCGGTTAAGGGAACACAAGTTGTATGCCAAATTCATCAAGTGTGAGTTTTGGTTGGATCGAGTGCAGTTTTTGGGACATGTCCTGACACCTGAAGACATCTCTAAAGTTTTGGTTTTCGGTAGCATGAGTAACCTGCCATTACTCACAATAGGTGATTGTTATAATTATTCTCATGATAAAATGATGAAAGGAAAAATGGAGACAGGCCAGAGGTATGTGTATTGGTGGGTGTAACAGGTTATGTCCCGCGGCCAACGGGGCTTAGCTTGGTTACACTGTTTTCCATGTTTGTGTCGATTAAGGACCGTCCGTTGCTATGGATGGTGGTCAGGTCACAGACTTATTATTCTAAGCACATACTTGCTTATGAGAGCAGAAAGGCTCATTGCGCTCTTGTCGTAGGTTCTGGCTCTTTTCGGGCCGACTGATTGGAGGTGGGGAAATGTGGAGGTCTAAGCACCATACTAAGATCAGGTCTCAAGTTTGGGGGCTTGGAGTCCAAGTTTGGACGGGGACCTGGACCCCGTGATAGGAGTGGAATGGGTTGGTCTTGTTTGTGCCTAAGGTACAAACGGGGCGTGTGTTTTGGGGTACCCAGCTGGGATACATTGGTTCGCAAATCGCCATTTCCGTGAGACGGTACGACTTGGCTATGGTCTAGCACCGTAGTAAGAACTGGTAGATGAAAGATGGTAAAATAGTTCTAATGGCTCAACCCATGCTTGAAAGTAGAACAAGTGCTTACCTAGAATGGTTAGCTAATGAAGTAATCATGACTGCCAATAAAACTTGACTGTAAGGATAAACTATTAGTAATACTTTTCGCAAACAAAAAGAAAACAACTAACCCATATTGCCTATCATATTCCTTGGAGTCGAGAAACTATTCCCACTACTAGGGTAAGTCTTGCGAGTACATTGTGTACTCAGGGTTTATTTTACCCATGTTGTAGGTGTAGCTTGAGGAGTAGCTCTTGTGTGGAGGATTCTTCTGGTGGGCACAGATAGATCCTTGTATTGTTTCGGCTAGATGCTTATTTTTATTTCGCTGTTTAATTATCGCACTCTAAACTCTGGTATTATAATAAATAATTTCCAAGAACTCTTGTTGTATGAAATGAACTAAGTATTGTAAGCTCGTACTTATTATTGGATTCTGGATGTAAAACGTGGATTGTTTTGAGTTCTCCCTTGGGGTGTGCTCAACGAAACTGTTCGATGTAGCTCCCTTCTGAGGTGCTTAGTGTCTAGTGAAAGATGAGTGTCTCCAAAAGCATGTTATTTTGGGCAGTTTTGCCATATATGGTATCAGAGCCAATAATGAGTCTATGAGTTTAAAAACTCTTTTCAAAACCTAAAATTTGACCAACAAAAGCTTTGCGAAAAGTAGGATGCGAGAAATTATGTAATAAGTATAAGCTTTAGTAATATGGTCTATCTAGGATAGTGGCACTGGTTTTATCTAATTAATCTTCTATAGGTACACTAACTTACACTGTGTAAGAATCATTTAGCGTATGGGAAGTGAGTGTGCGATGTGCCAAAAAAATTATACGAATACCGCTATATTCCGGCTTGAGCGAATGAATAGGTCGATCCATGCATCATGAAAAGAGAATCTTGTTTAAACTAAACTCCCCCACATGTATAATTTTTGGATAGTAAATTAATAGGATAATAAATAAAGAGAAATTCTTTAACTCTTAAGGAAAATATCTCGCTAGTAACCATTTATCGGGCCTTATCATCTCTCTAGTCGTTTGATTCTAAATATGGAGGCTTTGTCCCTAATGGTGGGTTCCTATCTGTTTATAGATGAACCTGAGGTCTGGTCATGGGAGCACCAGTGCTAGGATAGGCCATGGTCTTGGTGAAGACCAGGGCAAAAATGGTCATGGCGACGATCATGGCAATGCCAATGGGGAGAGCCACGAGGCCCCATTCCTTGGTCCTCCTCCGACACCACCACCGCCTCCGATGACCTATGCAGAGATGATGGCTGAGATGTTGGTTGCTTGTCATGAGTCAGCCCGTGCCCTGGATATGCTGGCACAGGCTATTGGTGGCTTCGCCTATGGAGGCCCCGGTGGTAATAGCGGGAACATGGTGGTGCTCGCAGTCCCGAGATGCCCTATTCCTATCAGGACTTCTTGGGGACACACCCATCCATGTTCACACTGACTACTGAACCTCTAAACATGGAGCATTGGCTTCGTATTTTGGAGTAGAAGTTTTAGCTGCTCAATGTGACTGACGAGCAGAAGGTGCGCTTTATCACACAACAGCTTCTGGGATCTGCCAGTGCTTGGTGGGACACTTTCAATGCCATGTAGCCTGTGGACCACCTTGTGACTTGGCGGGAGTTTACCACTACCTTTCGTTAATACTATATTCCTGCTGGTTTACCGAACAGGAAGCTGTCTGAGTTTCTAGAGCTAAAACAAGAAAATATGATTGTGATGGAGTATGTGAACAAGTTCAACCATCTTACACAGTATGCTGGGACTCATATAGATACTGATGAGAAGAAGATAGACCGTTTCAATTGTGGTCTCTCTTGCATCTTACAAGGGAAGCTTTATACAGGGGGCTATCAGACCTTTGGTGCTTTGATGAATGTTGCCATTGCTATGGAGAGACTTCAGCGTGACTCTTAGGCTGAGTGGAAGCACAAGAGGGGGATCACTGGGTCTTCTAGTCACCCACAGTCTCGAAGATTATAATTTAGAAGTTCATTATCACCCTGGAAAAGCTAATATGGTGGTTGATGCCTTAAGTCGGAAGTTGCATCAAGTTGAAGAAGAATCTTTGTCTCTTAACCATTCTAAGGTATTAGCCCATATTGCTCTAGTCTCGAATCTACTTGAGCAAATTATTGTAGAGCAAAGGCGAGATATTTCAGAAATTCCGCATATGAAGAAGTTAATTGCCGAAGGGCGGGGTCCTCATTTTAGTGTTGATGATCAAGGTGTGGTGAAGTTCAAGAACCAATTGGTGGTTCCGTCAAGTGATGAGCTTAGGTGAAAATTTTTGGATGAAGCTCACAACTCCAAATTATCCATTCATCCGGGAAGTAACAAGATGTATCATTATTTGCGTCACTTGTATTGGTGGCCAAATATGAAACAAGATATTACCAAATACATCTCAGAATAGGACACTTGTGGAAGGGTTAAGGCAGACCATTGCGTACGCCTGGATTTCTATAGCCCTTGCCTATTCCTATTTGGAAATGGGAGGATATTTCCATGGACTTTGTTGTGGGTTTGCCCCATATGACAAAGGGCTATAATTCTATTTTGGTCATTGTGGATTGCCTCACCAAGTCTGCTCATTTCCTCCTGGTGGATACAAGGTATTCAGCCAAGAAGTATGCTAAGCTACATTTTGATCAAATTGTAACCCTACATGGAGTTCCTCTTACCATTATTTCTGATAGAGGGTCAGTCTTTGTCTCATGTTTCTAGGAGCTACTCTAGAAATGTCTTGGTACTCATCTCCTCAGAAGTTCAACTTATCATCCGCAAACTGATGGTCAGACAGAAATGATAAATCAAGTAATTAAAGACATGTTGAGAGCTTGTGCCATTTCTTATCCAAAAAATAGGACGAATGCTTGACTTTTGCTGAGTTTTCCTATAATAATAGCTATCAAGAGAGCATTCAAATGGCACCATTCGAGGCCCTATATGGTAAGAAATGTAGGGCACCTCTTAACTGGGTTGAAGTGGGTGATCATGGTTATTTTGGACCTAATTTTATCAAGGAAGCTTGAGAGCAAGTTAGTGTTATTTAGAGTCATTTGAAGGCAGCTCAGAATCGTCAGAAAACTTATGCGGACAAGCAAAGAAGGCCCTTGCAGTTTGAAGTTGGTGACCATGTGTACCTAAAGGTATCCCCGATGAGAGGTGTGCATCGGTTTAGAGTCCTTGGAAAGTTAGCTCCTCATTATGTCGGACCTTATAAAGTTTTGGAACGATGTGGTTCGGTTGCTTATCGTCTCCAACTTCTAAATATCTTGTCAGTAGTACATAATGTCTTTCATGTTTCCTAATTAAAGAAGTGTTTATGAGTTCTTGAGGAAGTGGTGGAAATGGAAGGACTCCCTCTCCAACCTGATCTTTCTTATATTGAGCATCCTGTCAAAATCTTGGATGAAAAAGAGAGAGCCACTAGAAACAAAGTGGTGAAATTTTATAAAGTCCAGTGGCGAAATCAGTCGACGGACGAAGCAACTTGGGAGCAGGAGAGTTATATTCTAGAGCATTATCCCCATCTTCTCCCTGGTGTGCCGAGGTAATAGTTATGTTAAAAGCTCGCTCTTACCCTTTTTCCTACAATAGGCACTCACACAAAATCTTGGGATGAGATTTTGTTTAAGGGGGGGGGGAAGTTGTAACACCCTCGGTGTTACAACATAAATCAATTACTAAAATATGCCATGAGCATCATGTTTATGTGTTAATGCATGAGATAGAATGTGTAGATAAATTTCTTGTAACTTAAAATGACTAATAAAAATGTTAAACGAAAGTTGATTCAATAGTTCAGGTATATCAAGTAGGGTTTAATACCAATTTCTATTAAGCAAAAATACTATAGAACATGTGTGTGATACTTAAATAAAGTTTGAAGTACAAACTTTGTAGATGACAATGAAATACTTGCTATCAAAAAATGATAGCTAATATTTCCACTAGCTTAGAAATCGCAAATTGAAATCAAGTTCAGCTCAAAACTTAGAAAATTTCCATGTCTGTCAACAGCTAGACATTGCTATATTTAGCAAATTATTTTCAGAGATTGGGTTAAGGGGTGGTGTAGTATTATAGCTTGATTTGGTAGCCACATATGCCATCTTGAGCATGGTGAAGATGGTTTGGCTCATGAAGCAACCGTTTGGTTGTTTTGGGCGCTTTAAAATTCATGCGCGTCATAATCTTGAGATGGTTGGCGTCGTGCACGCGGTCACCGCATGGCAACCCCACGCCATGCACATGACCGCGTCCCACATGGTCATCCCGTGCTGCCATGTTGGGTTGATCGAGCCACCTGGGCTTGGCCGAGGCCGACCGTAGCGAGCCGCTGGCCCCGTGCCCTACTGCCCTACTGCCCTGCCTCGCGCTGCCGCCATGGCCGTGCTACGCTGCTATCGCCTCGCCGCATAGCTCACTAGCCTCGCGCCACGATGCTATTGTTGTTGTCACATCGTCATCATGTTCGTGCCTATCCGCTGTACCCCCTGCGCCGTTGCCGGCCTAGTTCAATGACGCCACTACCGTGCGCACGTGGCCGAGTCACCGTCGCCTTATCATTTAAGACATTGCGGCCACGTGGGCCATGCCAATCAGATGCGTGCATGCCATGTCTTTAGCGTCTGTGAGTGGGTGTCCTTATCGCGCCACTTGCGTCCCGCCAAGGCAAGGACGAGCCGAGCAACCTGCCGCACCTTGTCTCTCTCTTTCTCTCTTTCTCCATCTGCTGCCGTTGTCGAGCGCACCATTAAATTTGTCTGGGAGAGATCACCTCAAGTCAATTTGTCATGTTGTTGGCTCCATCACACAGCTACCTAGCTACCCATCCCCACCCCACCTTGAATGGCGCCTGATCGAGCTTCAATTTTGGAGCTTTTCCCCGCCACCGTGCCGATAAGGCCGAGTCCATCCATCACCAAGGGAAGCTCTCATCTGACCACCTCAGGCCAAATTGGCTACACCACTAGACTCGCCTCAAACCCATCCTCGCCATGTGCACCTAAGCCATACCCCTACTGCTGCCCCAACATAATTGACACGGTCGTGTCTGCCGTGGCTTGTCGCTGAGCTCGCCGCACCTACGTGGCCAGCCTTGCTCGGGGCGTCTCCGACCGAACCATCACCTCGGCTAGGTCCTTGGTGAGTCACTGATGCTCACCCACTACCTCTACTACTTCCTTAGCATCATGGCTCACCAAAATGTTGTTGTCACCACCGCAGGTTGTCCGCCGACATGGAGAGGTCGCCCTGCTTCTTCTCTGGTCATCTAACCGTTGTCCAGCATTGCGTGTCAGTCCGTCGGTGAGCATCGACCCCCTAGCTAGGTCTATGTGGGTCCTAGTTGGCCGACGTAGTGGCCCAGTGCCGGTCAATGCCGCTCCGGTGAGCACGGAGGCATCAGGGACCTCTTCGATGCGAAGACAGGTTAATACGAGGGTCTTTTTACATAAACGTTGTCTGTAGAAATAGTATGCAAAGTTGTTGTGTTAATAGAGGATAGCGCGGGGGCGTTTCTACAAAAGCACCGACACGCACGGGCTTTCTCACGTGCGTGGGCCGGTGTCGCGTGGGCCACGCAGGAGAATTCATTTTTCTTTTTCATAAGGAATTAGAAATAGTTTTCTAATTTAATTTTTGAGCTGATATTTGGTAAATCATATAAAATCATGTAGGTGTCCAAAAATTATGAAACAAATTTTGTTAGGTTTCTAAAATTGTGCTCTATCTGTTAGTGTATTTAGTTCATATATGTACATGTTGTTACCAGGAGCTATTAAATCATTTGAGAGTGCTTAATATTTTTAGGTGAAATATTATAGGAATTTTTGTGGTAAATTGGTGATAGCTTTAGTCCTGAAATTTTTATGGTAGCTTCATTGTATTATTATTTGTTCACTGTAATTTTTGTAGCATTAGAATAGACTAAGCATTAGGGTAGTTAAATGCTCTTGTTTCAATACACATCGAATCATTAGTAGAAATAAAGATATATTCTTCATTTGTAAAGCTAGGTGTTATTTAGTTGAACCCAACACTTTGTTTGGTAAAAATGATAGTTAGCTTAGTACCTTAGTCATTAGAGCTAGCTTAGTAGCTTAGTATGCGTATCCTTGTTTTAAGAGTTGCTGTTGCATAAATGCTAAGTGTTGCATCATCATCGCATGCATGTAGAGAACGAGTTGGCGGAGATCGTGACCACCGGTGATCACGAGTTCGAGGAGATCATTGAGGAGTATGAGGAGGAGATTCTCATGTAGGAGGAGGTCCTAGAGCCGCCACTGACTGACTCAGCTGATACCATGCCTGCCCAAGGCAAGCCTTGGTGCATAACCCTTATTTTTGATAATCAATAAATATATATACATGATGTGCATTTATGTTATAGGAATTTTATGAAAACCACATGCATAGATATAACTGTCCTATGAGTCCTACTGGTATAGATTCGAGTAGCTGCTATGTTTAGGTTTTCAGTAGCGTGAGTAACCGCCGTTACTCATATATGTGATTATTATAATTACTCTCATGATAAAACGATGAAAGGAAAAATGGAGATAGGGTAGGGGTATGGGTATTGGTGGGTGTAATAGGTTATGTTCCATGGCCAATGGGGCTTAGCTTGGTTATACTATTTTCCCTGTTCATGTCGATTAAGGACTGTCTGTTGCTATGGATGGTAGTCAGGTCACAGACTTATTATTCAGAGCACATACTTGCTTATGGGAGCGTTAAGGCTTGTTACACTCTTGTCATGGGTTACAGCTCTTTTTGGACCGACTAATTGGAGGCAAGAAAAGGTGGAGGTCTAAGCACCATACTGAGACCGGGTCTCAAGTGTGGGGGCTTGGAGTCCAAGTTTAGACGGGGACCTGGGCCCCGTGACAGGAGTGGAATGGGTTGGTCTTGTTTGTGCCTAGGGTACAAACGAGGCATGTGTTTTGGGGTACCCAGCTGGGATACATTGGTTTGTGAATCACCATTTTCGTGAGACGGTATGGCTTGGCTATGGTCTAGCACCATAGTAAGAACTAGTAGATGAAAGATAGTAAAATGGTTCTGATGGCTCAACCCTTGCTTGATAGTAGAACAGGTGCTTACCTAGAATGGTTAGCTAATGAAGTAATCATGACTACCAATAAAACTAGACTGTAAGGATAAACTATTAGTAATGCTTTTTGAAAAAAAAAGAAACAGCAAACCCATATTGCCTATCACATTTCTTAGAGTCGGGAAACTATTCCCACTAGTATGGTAAGTCTTGCGAGTACATTGTGTACTCAGGGTTAATTTTACCCATGTTGTAGGTGTAGCTTGAGGAGTAGCTCTTGTGTGGAGGATTCTTCTGGTGGACAGAGACGGATCCTTGTATCATTTATGCTAGATGCTTATTTTTATTCCGCTGTTTAATTATCGCACTCTGAACTCTAGTATTGTAATAAATAATTTCTAAGAACTCTTATTGTATGAAATGGACTAAGTATTGTAAGCTCGTACTCATTATTGGATTCTAGATGTAAAACATGGATTGTTTCGAGTTCTCCCTTGGGGTGTGCTCGACGGAACTGTCCGATGTAGCTCCCTTTCGAGGTGCTTAGTGTCTAGTGGAAGACGAGCGCCTCCGGAAGCGTGTTATTTTAGGTTGTTCTGCCACATCAAGCATAGACCTTGCTTCACTAGTTGACAAATGAAGGAAAGCTCCTCTAGAGGCTACATCAAGAGATTCTATGGAATCCTTGCTAAGACCCATGTGAAAATATTGAAGAAGTACAGGGTCTTGAATGTCAAGTTCTAGGCCAGTGATGATGAGTTCATTAAAACGATCCCACGATGTACCAAGAGATTCTTCTTCTAGTTGTCTAAAATTTAGAACATCTTTTTAGAGGCTAACCACTTTAGAGATGGAAAAGAAACGTAAACAAAATTTAAAGCATAATGTTTCACAATCTCGTTGCATACTTTCTATGGTTTGACTGTACCATTGTTTAGCTCTTCCCATCAAAGAGAACGGAAACAACTTCCATCTTACGGTTTTGTCAGACATGCCAGCGATACGCAAGCATGCGCAAGTCTATTCAAACTCTTGTAGGTGTGAGTATGGATTTTCGTTGCCTTCTCCCGAGAAGGATTTATCCCGTATCAATTTTATAAAATACGGGCGCAGCTCATAGCCAGGTGTTAGGATAGGCTCTAAAGATTTTGGTGGCTCTAGACTTGCGCTCGTGGGTTTAGCATATTAATATATAGGAGTAGAATCCATGCTAAAAGAAAAAGTAAAATAAAAGAAAGAATAAAAGATAAAATGTTAAGCTAGGTTCGAAGTTAATTCAGCAACCATTTCCCCGAGAACGACGCTAGAAAGCTTGTTGGTACATTTAACGCACACAGATAAATCCGCAAGCATACGGATACTGCCTAAGCTTTCACCTGGAAGTATTCCAAGTATCGTATCCATAGGGAAATATGTGAGACTAACTATGGTCTAACTTAACTAAGGATAGCAACAAGGTTAGGATAAATAGGAGCGTAGAGTGGAGAGCTAAAGTTCTCTAGTTCTGACATAGGTAAGCTTATGTCTTCTACTATTTAACTAGGGACATTACTAGGGAAAGACACTAGTAGAGGATGCTTTCCTTCGCAACCGCGTCCTACGTGCACCTACAGACGGGAGGTGGACTATAAAGGATCAACGAAGCTACATAGTACAGGCTATATAGAACTTATGTCACTCACGTGATCTATCACCTTCTGGAATGCAGGGTGCATCCACGATTAACCCAAGTCTAAGCACCATGCTTACACTTATGATTATTATTTTACTCCCTCTAGAATAGTAATAAAGCACTCAAAAGAGTCATGAACCTGAAGAACAATATAAATAAGATGCTTACTTGAATCAGAAGTTGATTACTAGAGAAATCTCAGAGGCAAGCTCAGATAGAACTTCAATCTACCAAGGTACAAGCCATAGAGAGAGCACCGATAGGCCAGCACCTCCTCCATACTCTTTCCTCACTCTCCATCTCACTATTTCTATTTATAAGACTAGATCCTATGGAGGACTAATCTTCTCTTAATAGTTGGCTCTGATCCCGATGAGGAGAATATGAATTAGGGTTTCAGGATGGCTCCAAGGAGGGAGGCAGGGGCTGGTATATTAAGCCGGAGCATCCAACATGAGCCCTTGGATCAAACCGACTTAAAGGACGGCGTACATGCAACCTAGGAGGTGGTGGAGAACCAACATTACGACGCGGAGGTAGATAGGTGGGCCTAGGGGCCGCCCGGCCTATAGCGCCTTGGTCTTTGCTTCGGTGATTTGCCTTCTAGAGTGTTCTAGAGTCTTCCCAAGTTGGTTTTGTGGTGGAATTCTATAATTTCCTTTGACCAATTGGTCCCCCTTGATGGTTTTCTGGATAAACCCTACTAAAACGTAGATTCACCAAAACTTATGGAATTTATTAGTTTAAACCCCTATGCATATGTTTAGTGATAGAATTAAGTATAAATATAGACTATGTTGACGGTTTATAATTGATGTTAGTGATCGTCAACAGTGGGGCTGGCCGGCCCCACCTGGAAGCCTCTCATGGTCTTCTTTGGTGTGGTGTCCTCTAGAACCTTGTGGAGTTGTTTACGCCGTGGTTAAAAGCGATTAAGTCTGTCATTTGGGTCCACCTTGATGGTTTTCTGGATAAACCCTGCTGAAAATACAGATTCACCAAAACTCATGGAATTTATTAGTTTAAACCCCTAGACCTATGTTTGGTGATGGAATTAAGTATATATGCAGGATATGTTGACAACTTATGATTGATGTTAATGACCGTCAACAAGCTCCCCCAAGCTTAACCTTTGTCAGTCCCTAAGCAAAGCTAAACTCAGCAATGGATCAGGAGTTGCTATAATGTTTTCATGCCTCAAAAGTACACATGTGTTCAATAAAAAATTCTCCTCCAGATTAGAATAAATTGATCTGATTTTCAAACTTACCCATATTACCTTCAACCATAGGGCTTCTTAGCCTCCACTTGGGTCTTGAGCAATTGAAAGACAGAACAATCAAGTCAAGCACTATGTCTCAAGTTTTTTGTTCGACCATTGTTCTAGAGTTTTTATAAGTTTTCAAAATAAAACTCAGAGATTTCATTGTATGACACTCTTAAGTCTCTCAATATATGTGGTATTTGTGGATCCTCACCAAGGAAATAAAGATGTTATGCCTTTTCTCTTCCTACCACTAAGGCATATATGGAGTTCATAGGTAGGGAAAAAGCTAGAGCATACTTGCAATGCATATATTGTAAAGTCAAACAACAGATCCAAAGAGAGTTGAGTCATACATTGAAATCAAGATGTGCATATGTGTGGATATATGGTGTATATATATGGTGGAAATATATGGTGGAAACCTAATTCTACTTTGCTCCTTGAAAACTTATCTCTCTTTTAAAACTTGGAAACATTTTTCGAGAGAACAGGGGCTATCTTATTCATCTCTTTTTTAGGCGGGCATCTGAGTACCCATTGTTTTCAATATATCGGACACTTTTGTGTCCATTTTTTCCTCATCATCATTTTTTTCTCTTTCTTTTTTTATGAATAACTTTTGCATAGCCCCATGTCTCTTTTCTGCAACAAAACTTTAAGAGATAGCAACAAGAACTTAGAGCATTTATTTGGTGGATGGGAAATCTAACAAGCATGTTTTTCTGTTCACTTCTAGTATAAGAGTAAAAATTTTTTGGATGGATCAAGATGGAAGGCATGTTTTTGCGCCTACCCCAATGTAGGAATAGTGCATATGTGGGTGGTGTGTACGTGATCTTGATTTTAAGAGAATGGCAAACCTCTCATAAGGGTCAACAAAGCTTGATAAAACTTAATACAAAACAAGTAGTATATATGTGGAAGTTTTCCTAGCCTAAATAATATATATGGCTCTAGTGAAAATTCAAGCTTTCTCATACATGAACTCATCATGTAACATTTTTATGTTTTTCAAAAGATAAATCTCTAGAACTTAAGTGTCACTTGGAACAAGATAAACAACAACTTAGACCTTCTCATATCATATCCGTCAATTACCTAGACTTAGATCAAGCATGTGCTACTCACGAGTTTCAAGTTCAGAGTAAATCTTTATATCAAAACAATTTTATCCAAAACTCAGAAAATTCAAGGCTAAAAACTAGGTACTTGAAAGGAATTACAACAGAGCAACTATTCATCATTTCCATTTAAGAGATTATTTTGAGTCCTCTTTATTTTATTTAGCTCTTAAAACAAATTAAAGCAAACTAGACATACCTTTTTATTTTGTTTTCAATTTTACTAGATCACATATTATGACTAAAGCAAAGATAAGTTTTTATTTTGTTTTTTTTTCATTTATCATTTTTAACTATTTAAAGAAACTAAAACTAAAATAAAAGGAGAAAGAATACTTACCTGGATACACGGGAGTGCTTCTCCCCCAAACTAGCTCTTTCGGTGAGGGTTTGATATTGTAAGTTCTTTGAACCGGACTTCTCCTTGTAAAGTTCATTGATCAAGTACCTCGGTTCGCTCTAAAGATGAGGATTCTTGTGATGACGCCTCTAATGGTGATGTCACTTTCTTCCAACAAACCTGTCTTGGTTTTGAGTTTTAATTTTGGTTTAGTAGGTTCAGAACCTTCACTTGTAGAAATTGGGGAATCGACTTTCCCCACACTTTGCTTGAAGTGTGTCCTGCGCATAGGACAAGGTAGAGATCAAGTGCATGGGCTCTATTGGTGGAAAGATACTACCAGAACCAAAATTTTATTCATTCCTCTCTAACCTTAGGCACATCAAATAATATAAAGTTGATGTTATGTGCTTTGTTCATTTATATCTTGGGTGATAGGATCAGAAGATTGAACATGAATGTAGCATTTGAAGATATTTGGCCAAAAAGGGTTGAATTGCTTAACCCATGGAAGGATTGTCTATCTTTACATAATGTATCAAACTTTACATGATTATGACTATCATCTTCTAGAGATAAGATGTGCACTTTTTAACTCATTTGGTTAAGATTATGAGATCAAGAAAGTGGTGCATGGAACAAACTAAACATGTTGAGTTGATCAGGTTAGATCAAGTAGAACTATAACTCAAACATGTTTGTTTCTTATTTGTGTGCCTACCAGAATCAAGGGAAAACTTTTTAAATGATGACCATTTACCTTAGGATATTACCTTTGTCCTTGGAGCATGATGACACCATGTGACAAAGAGTAGATGACTCGTGATGGTCCTTCCCTTTTGCTTGAAGTTTTTCCTTATTTGACTAGCTTCATAGCTTGAGCTATTCATGATCTTCTTGTTTTCTAGATTGTACCCTTTCTTTCTCATCCTTTTGTCATGACATCTTTTTGCTCTTTTGATCTTGCCATTTTGTTGGACCTTCTGCCTCACCCTTTGTTTTATGCCCCAATGATTTGTTTTCACAAATGATCTCCTATTGGTGAGGGCTTATTAGGTCCGTTGATTAAGACCTCTCCTTGCATTTAGCTTTTCTTTGCATCATCTGATCTAGGAGATGAGGATGAGACAAGTTGCATGTTCTTCTCTCATCAACCTCTCTTTGATTTTTGTTGATTCTTGGTTGATGAGATGCTATTCATTGGAGCTATGGACTTGAGTTCCTCCATCCATGAGTTGTGTCTTCTTTTCATAAAGTTATTAGAGTTCATCATATGCCTTGCTTCATCTTTGATTTGAATTCATCTCGTGACTTACCCAAATTGAATTAAGAGTTTCCTACAGGGGTTAGTCTAACAAAATATCCAGAATTTACTAAAGTATACTATTGGCTCAAAAATTAACCTAGACACCACGTCTATTTTGATTTAGGAAGGCATTTTAACTTAAGCACCACGCTTAATTTAAAATCCTTTGGAAGTAAAATCAGGACTCCTAAACTAAGCACCATGCTTAATTTAAAAGATGTATGAACATACTCCAAACCTTAAGCATACTATAACAAACAAAGGTAGCATAAAAGAGTTATATAGATTTATTCAAATAGAGATGAAATAGCATGGTTGTTATTTAGCAAATGGAGCATGGCTTAAAGGTAGAGACAACCAAAATTAGCAACATGGCATATGATTTTTCAGAGAAGTTCATCCCCCATACTTGAATTTTGCAGAAAAAATCAAGTTTGGATGGATGTAGTTAAATGTTGCATGATAAATGGTTAGACATACCTTACGTCATCATCATTCATTCCTTTTGCTTCAAACCTAGAATGGTTAGTGACAAAAATACCCGAAAGAATATTTTCATAATTATATTTCTATTCTTATTTCACAAGGGCATTACAGCAAAAGGTGAAAGCTCGTGTTGTCTCTCGAAAGTGTTTGTTTTAGGACAGAAGCTCATCCTTGGGAAACCTTCGAATCGCGCTAATTTGGTGAGGTGGTTTCCCCTCCAACGCCAACCTTTGTGTACCTATCTCAAGATTTATGCTAACGAGATTTACAATATTTATGATAAACATATGCATCTACAACCACCCTTTCAAAAATTTTGTGAACAAGAAGCACGAGGGGGTTTATGATCTCATGTGTGGTAATGCTAGAGAGACCAATTGATTCAGGAGATTTCTCATGTGAACATGGATTTGATGAGGTGTTCATGAAATAACTTCCATGCTCATCGATGTCATCTTCCTTTTTAGACTCCAAGGTTGTTTCTTCATGAATGTCTATAGGCGGAAACATTGTCTCCATCATTCTATGCCTATGACATTCATTGGTTATTTTATTGTTCAAGATTTCCCTTGATTGGTGATTCTCAGGTTGATCTTGTCCAAGGCCTCATCCATCCATTCAATGGCAACGGCACATAAGTTCTTAATATCCTCCAGCCATTATTGTTGCTCTTCTTGGTCTTCCTTATGGTCTTCATGACTCCTATGCTTCGGGTGTCTTGGTGGATTTCTAGGATCATCATATGTTTTAGGAGAAAGAGCATAAGAGGGATTATCAGGGTCAAGGATGGGTTTAGAGATGGGTTCAGTTGGGACATCTAATGTGGGCATAGAAGGGGAGAGGATAGGAATTGTTTCTAGATGGCTCGGCTCTCCTTCTATGGCATCACTAGACATGTCATCCTTGAATTCTTCTCAATGTCCAAAATGGGAATAAGGACGCTTTCTAAGAGATCCCTTCTTAAGAGGAATTGAATTATATTCTCTCGAAGGTCTTTTATGTAGCAGAGAGTTTAAGCTTTTCCCAAAATCAGCATAAAAATCATCCTTAATTTCAACAGGGATTTTCAAAGGTAGAATTTCTTCTTCCCTTGGAGGATTTTGGGGTATTGATAGTTCGAGATTGATAGCTAAATCTTGGGATTAGAGTGGTTGTGATTTGGCTATTAAAACTTCCTCTACTTAATCGAGGGATGATTCCTTCTCTACCTTGGGGAGTTCACTATGAATGCTAGTGCAGGGAGTCTTAACACTCAGCAACGAGAGGACTTTTGGGCAAAGACAGCTCAATCAGGAGCTGCATCTATATTTCCTCGCAAAGCAAGCCAACATAAAATAGACTATGTCTTGGGTGGGGAGTCTGATCTCAACATAATTAGAACGCAATACACAACTTTGGATAATTTTTTGAGCTTTCTATGCTCATACGAGTTAATGTAACGTGTGTCTAGGCTTTTAAGAGCAGTCATGGTACGGTGTAAAAATCAATGCTTGACAAGGAGAAGATTCAAGCGTCAGTTTTGCCAAGCCAATGGCCGATATATGCCATATTGTTTTTTTTTTTGGGAAATCTAACTGGCAACCTCTTTTTTGTTTGACGAAGAAAGCAAACGAGAAGCCTTGATGCCTAGCGAGCCATTTGGTAATGCACCTTCAAGTGGATTCTATATGAAAACTACTCCGTCTCAGCTAAACAACAAAAATCCACATAGATTCTGGCAGGGCATAGACAAGAATCATTTTTCCCATTTACACTGAAAGGTGAGAGCTAAAAAAACCCGTTCCTCATTGTTCCTATTCAATCCCCACAAAAATCACAGCAGGATCAATTCTCCCTTGCCCCCAACCAGAATAAACTAAAATAACTACAATAAAAAATCAAGGAGTTAGATTGAAGAATTAGGGGAAGCTGTACCAAATACTAGGCTCTAAAGTTTAGCATGGATCCACTTGGAGTAGTTTCCTACATCAACCATTTGAAGCAAAACAAAATTGAGCATCATTTGTGACATGCATGGCATGTAACACTTTAATCCCTCAAAACATCACAACAAACAAAGTTCTCATCTTTGAGTTAAAAAGCTTCATAATTTAAGTTGATACTTTTGGTTGAGAGTTCGATATAAAAAGTTCACTTATATAAAGCAAAGTAAAAAAACGAAAACGTTTTTTTTTTCACTTATCAAAACAAGTACAGTATGTCACTAGCTGAGATTTCCGTTCCGGATGTTAATTAATCAATCTTGCAACGTAGTACAAGGAACAGTTGCAGAAACGAGGAAGAAGCAGGGCCAGTGCCCAGTGATTGACAAATCTTGTTTGTTCAGAAAAGAAGAAGAAGAAGTGATGAGAAATATGCAGAAGAGCTCGCACAATGTACTCTGAAGAACTACATCGGCCGTCAATTTTAGTACTTAGACGACAACAACGTGGAGTCGTCCTCAAGCTGGCGATGGATCCCGGCAGCGGCGGCGGCAACGGCCATGGCCTTGTTCTTGCGGCCTTCCAGGAACCACTGGAGCGACTTCTTCAGGGACAGGCCCGGCCCGGCGCCACAGTCGCCGTCCCCTCTCTTGGCCTCCTCCTCCACGGCCCTCTGCGCCGCGCACATGATCGCTCTCGCCTGCTCCTCGGTGGTCTTCCCCGGCGCCGGCGTGCCCCCGCCCATGGTTGCCGCCGCAACGCCCCTCTTCATGTTTGGTTCGGCCGTACGTGATCGATCTACCGACCTCCCTGACGCCTCTGCTATGCGCGCTTTTGATCGATCAGAGAGAAGAAGCAAGAATGTGGTGGATCGAAATGGAAGAACTGCAACTGCAAGTGATGAGGCGATGGGACTTGGGAGAGCCGGCCGGCGTGCTCTTAAACCCGGCCGCCGGGCTCCCGCTTGGGTTGGCACGCACGTGTGCACGTGCGGATTGCTCGACCTCTCCTATGTTTGGTGTGCTCGTATCTTCTTTTGCATGCATGGTTTATGGTTACCACACTTGACACTTACCGGTTTTGGCAAATCCTGTCCCTGTCAGCTCGGGACCCACATACTCAAACCAGAAATTAGCTAGCATGTGACTAGACTGCGTGCTGGCTTGCCAAATCACAAGTTGAACCAGCATATGAGGAGCACGTGGTGAAAAAGATTTAGGAGCGTGCGTGTCAGTGACTCCGGGTTTTTAGTGGTGGCTCTGTATTAATTACACTACTAGATAGATTTTGGTGATCGACATATATCTAGCTAACTAGCTTGCTATAGCTAGCGCATGTGTATTTAGACGTCAGCAAAGATTCTAGCAAGGAATTTGAGATCGTGCGAGATATTATTGTTGCAATGCCTTTCAACTATTTAATTTGGGACATGTTGTTCTCACCGATTTTATTAACTACAAGCATGCTTCACACATTGCTGCAGAGATTGTGGATGATGATTTGGAATACTCCTATTATTTTTACATGTCGTATTGGCTTTGTTCATAAATCAAACATTTGTATTTTCGATCATCAATTTAAAAAAAAAGATTCATGACATAAGATAAAATTGAGATAAAATTTATGTTTTTAGATTCAGGAAATAGTTTCATAATATATAACTTATATGTTGTGAAACTACATTTTTTTTGAAAAAAAAGATGGTCAAAGACAATAACGTTTGAATTAGGACGAAACTAATATAATATGTAAAAGGACAGATGAAGTAGAAATTAGGTGGCCTATAATTATTTTATCTATACGAAGGGAAAAACTATCATAAATAGATGATATGACTCGTTGATGTGGACAACTAAGTGTATATATATTGTTAGATGATGTGACTTGATGATGTGGATAGTTTGCATTGACAGATAACTATATTATTTAGAAGTACCATAACAAAGCCCATATTATAATTGTATATGCTAGCGGATAGCCGTTCATGTGGATAGCATACATGCAGAGATCTAGTGGGACTTGTTTTATAAGACTTCCCTCTGTTTTCGTTTACTTGTCACCAACCTTTACTGTAGCAATTTGACCATCTGGTTTTTCTTCAAAAAATCTTAGATACTTCAAAGTATATTACACTAATGAAGTATGTTCAATGAAGAATCATATATATGAAAACTTGGTGTATCTGAAAATCTATTGCAGAAAAAAAACATGTGGTCAGATTTGCTACAGTAAAAAAAGTTCGGCGACAGGTGAACGAAAACGGATGTAAGTATATAAATTGGTAGCTTGTATATACATTGGTATCAACTCTCATCTCTAGACAAAGGCACATCTCAACCTTGTCATCTCAGGAGCTGAGGTGGAGGGAAAGGTTGTTACTACTAGTTGTAGACACTGTGGTCCGTTTAGTTATGGGCTTGAAGTTAAAGAGTTCAGCTGGCTTGTGAAGCTAGAAAATGAATATGGGCCCATGATTGTGTTTGTGAAATAGAGAGGAGAGTTGAGCACTTGTTGTATCTGTTTGTTTTTTATAGGTTGTATTATTTCTTTGCTTCTAGAAGTCAATACAGGATTCTAGTTCTTTGCCGAGTGCAGGCCGCACTCGGCAAAGCCCGCTTTACACTCGGCAAAGGCTTTGCCGAGTGCCGCACTCGGCAAAGAATTCGTCGGCAAAGAATTCTTTGCCGAGTGCCACCTGTCGGGCACTCGGCAAAGCCTTTGCCGAGTGCCATGTCAGCACTCGGCAAAGTTAACGTCCACTGTCATCTGCCGGTTTCTTTGCCGAGTGCTGACGTGGCAGGCACTCGGCAAAGAGTTTTTAATTTTTTTTAAAAAATAATATTTGTCGAGTGCCGCTCTGACAGGCACTCGGCAAAGTAATTTTTTTTGGAAACAATCTTTGCCGAGTGCTGACACTCGGCAAACTTATGATCACTTTGCCGAGTGCCGTGTCAGCACTCGGCAAAGTTGTTGTGCTGGGAAAAACTTCCCCAGCTTTGCTGAGTGTTTGCACTCGGCAAATCTGGGTAATTTTTTTTCAGTTTTTTTTCACATTCCATCCATGCAATATCACATATATTCAACATAAATCCATACAATATCACATATATCACATATATATCACATTCCATCCATACAATTCAACACAAATCCATCCACAAGTTCATCCGTAACAAATCCATCCATCCATCACAAGTACATCCATACAAATCCATCACTAGTCCAACATAAGTCCAACATAACCCTCACAGAAGCCAATCCATCACTAGTCCAACATAACCATCACAAGTCCAAAAGCGAAATGAGAGGTACCTACTGCGTCCCTTGGTCCCCATGGCCCCCAGAGTGTGAAGAGCTCCCAGATGGCCACGAAGGCCACCCTTGCTGCGGAGGGCCACCCTGGAACGTCCACCCGGGCGACAGAAGATGGCCGCCTGTCCACCCGGAGTACCCGTGTTGCATAGATGGAGGAACGCCACCTGGCCACGTGTACTGTGGAGTCGGGCCAACCGTGCCAACCGGCCACCCATGCTGTGGAGAAGGGCCACCTGGAGGAGTCGGGTTCGAACCCACCGACTGTGCCTGCACAAAGGAGAAGCGATCTCATTAGTATCTGCAGGATGGCCGCACAAGCTAAAGCAATAAACAACCATATATACTCACCGGAGTCCCCGTAGGACTAGGAGGAGGGGGTGGAGCGAACAACGAGGGAGGCAGGACCAAACCCGGGATCTGAAGGCCCTGAAAGTAGGTCGCCACGTCCTGCAGCTGACGCGCCGAGTGCTACTGGACAGCCTCCAGCTGACGCGCCGACTGCTGCTAGACAGCCTCCAGCTGCCGCCGATGGGCCTCCGCCTAGGCCATCTGCTAGGCCTGCAACTCTGCTAGCTGGGCCTGCAATATTACACCCGTAAGGTTTAAACAATACAAAGGCCAGGTACATGTGTAAAACCAGTGAACGACTAATAAAACTATACTTACCTGAAATGCCGCCATCATCTGTGTGGAGCTCGGCTGCCGAGGTGCTATGGGGATGTCGGAGGAGCTCATGTTGGTTTGTCGAATCTGGCTCAGTCTGGGAACAAAGGACGACTCGATTGCGTTGTTGGCCATCCAGTACCGGCCGTGCTGCTTCCCTCCTCCCAACCTCATCACGAGGTCCGTATCCAGGGGCTAGGTGGCCGGATCGAAGTCCTCCCCATGGCACGTGTGAGCCGCCGAGGTGTACTCGGCAAGCTTGGGGTAGACGCTCGCGTTGGTGTACGCGTCGGCCCCATCCTCTGGGTTGTAGACGTTGTCCGCCACTGTTGCTGGACCCTTGTGAGCCAGGGCATACCCCATGAACTCGTTGATTTCCTCGCCACCATGCGACTGGGACTGCAAGGAAAATACAAAGATGATTACAAGTAATGACAATTGAGCGCTAGAATAAATAAATAAATAGATCAACAGAAGCGTACCCATCTTTCCATGTAGACTGGGAGGGGCCGGTTCCCTTGGTGGTGTGACGGCCCTTGCATCTCCAGGCGGCACCTCCGACGGCTTCTGCGCTGAGTGTACGTGTCCTCCGAGACCCACTTGTTCACGATGTCCACCCAGCAGTCTTTGTACTTGGAGCACCAAGCAGGACACATCTGCATGACATCAAGTATTTGACATGTCAGAAGATGAATTGAAGCCTACTTATTTTTCATGGAAGGAATCAGAATGAATGTTTCCTACTTACCTGGAGGTACTGCTCCCTGGTGAGGTCGGTCTCCCTCTGGAGCATCATCTGCCTGGCTTCCCTCTTCCTCACCACCCGACCAAGCACATCGGTGTTGTAGGTGATGATGCACTGGATACGCCCCTCGTGGTACAGGTCCTTGAGTCGCTCTCTGCAGACCTTGTCCTGCACTCACGCCGCCTCGGCCTGTTTCCCATCCTCACACGTGAAGTAGTCTTGCATACAGACATCATGTATCATTTCATTATTTCAAGAATGTCCAATGAATGCGTAGTACTAAGCAATGCGGTGCGATGAAGACTCACCCAGAACTCCCTCTTGATCCTCGTCGCAAGGGTGTTGTGGTCGGGGTCCACGACGCTGGCGAAGTGCTCCCACGACTAGGGCGGCCCTGTCACCCCGGCGTGGGTGACACTGCCAGGGTAGTGCTTCCGAAGCAGGAGGCTCTGGATGCCATTGACATGGCGTGCATTGCCCCCTCCGCTCATAATCGTCCAGTTACTACACCAGTCATTAAGAAGAATTGTTAGTCTGAAGTACGATTTTCAACATGTCATATGAACAAGTAGTGAAAACATCAATGGTTACTTGTCACCGCAGCATCAAATCACCAGGCGGCGGGAAGGCGCGAGCGGCGCTGAAGGGAGGGATGAGGGCCCGCACGAGTAGACCTTGCTCGAACCTGAGGAAGGCGTCTCCTCTGGTGTCACCTTGCCCTCGTGGTCCGAGTCCAATGAGGAAGAGGAACTGCCGGTCGTCGTTGTCGTCACCCCCTGTTGGGGCGTCGGGTCAGGAGGCAACTCCAGCCTCCTCGTCGCCGAGCGATGTCCGCGGGGCCTCCTCTCCCTGCTCGTCGACGGCTCCACCGACGGCGGCTCCTCGTCGGCGGTGGGTGAGCGGTCCCTCTGGTAGACCGAGGTGATCCCTTGTCGTTGCTGCCGCCTTCCGCCCGGCATTTTTTCGAGTGCCTGCACTGACAAAGATTAAACCCTTGTTCACAAATAAACGAGAAGTACTTGTAAAGAGATGCAAAATGAACGAAACATAATTGCAAGGTAATAATAATAACAATATAATATTACATGAATTAGAAATTATCTCCATGAACGGCAGTGACTGGCGTGTCGTCATCATCATCACTATCACTATCACTATTGTCGTCATTACTATCAATATTGTCGAGCTCGTATAAGTCCTCATCATATCCACAAACGGCATCATCTCCATCGTCCTCATCATCTACATCGTCCTCAACAACTCCATCGCGCTTCATCCTCCATCGCTCAAGCATTCTTAAGTCCTTGGCATTCTGCACCTCATCACCCTCGTCCTCATCGATGTCGTTGTCTACTTCCATGCCCATCAGCGAAGTTATGTCTATCTCCAAACTCCCTTCTAGCCCCTCAGGTTGATAGAACTCTCCGCTATCTGTCTTTGGGTCAAAGTTGTAATCATCATCGTTTGGGACAGGCGCTTTACCACGCGGCGATGCCAAGTACATCGATGTTGTGTGGAAGAAGAAGGTCCTTGAAGTAGGGGAGCCTAGTCAAGCCCGATATATGAGTCCACATGTGTTCGGTACCATATCCAATAAAACCACCCTTGACTTCATCAATTTGGAGAGCCTCTATCTCGGCAAGGACCTCGACACCGCCCATAATCTAAGGAATGGGGTCGGTGACTTCAACACCTTTCGTGAAGTGCTTGATGTCTCTTCTGAATTCATGGTTGTCAGGCAGGAATTGACGATGTTTGTCGAACGAAGAATACTTGCCGCCCTTGTTTAGCCAGGTGAACATCACAGCTGCCTTGCATGTTGGGCAAGGGAACTTCCTGTGAACACACCACGCGCTGAATATGCCATACGCCAGGAAGTCATGCATTGAATACTGGTACCACACATGCATTGTGAAGTTCTTCTTTGTAGCTCGGTCGTACGTCAGTACCCCCTTTTCCTAAGCATCTTGCAATTCATCCCACACTGGCTACATGAACACACCCATATTGTTGCCCGGGTGTCCAGGTATTATCAGCGACAAGAACACGTTCCTGGGTTCAAAAATGACGTCGGAGGGAAGATTGAGGGGGATCACAAAAACGGGCCAATAAGTGTACGGGGCCGCCATCATTCCAAACGGGTTGAACCCATCTGTTGCCAGTGCTACACGTACATTTTGAGACTCCATAGCTTTGCCAGGATGCATGTCATCGAAGTGCTTCCATGCATCACCATCCGATGGGTGTATCATCTTGTCAGGACTGTATCTTTTGCCATTCTTGTGCCATGTCATTTGTTTCGTGGACTCCTCTGTCATGTACAGCCGTTGGATCCTCGGTAAAAAAAGACGGGTACCGTAGGACCTTCTCGGGGATCTTAGACTGTTTCTTCTTGCCATCACTACCGTCTACCTCCACAAACCTAGAGGCTTTGCACTTTGGACAGTGCGTTGCTTTCTTGTGGTCTCCCCTAAATAGGACGCACCCGTTCGAACAAGCATGGATCGGCTCATACGGCATCTTAAGTGCACAAAGGAGTCTCTGTGACTCGTACATGTTCTTCGGCAGGATGTGACCCTCCGGAAGCAGTTTGCCCAAAACTGTCAACATGGCATCGAAGCCGTCTCGACTCAGGCTCAATTGCGACTTCAACGCTATTAGGCGTGAAATGGCATCCAGTTGTGAAACCATTGTCTTCTCGTGAAGGGGCTTCTGTGCTGAATCCAGCATGGCTAAGAATGCCTTTGCGGTTTCCTCTGGATCCTCCTCCTCCTCCAATCCTTCAACGAACCGTGCATCGTGAAAGTTTGCCATCATGTCTGCCATCCCGGCATCTCCATCATACTCCTCGAGGCATGGTCTCACCACCTCCTCTCTAATACGATCGCCTTCACCATGGTAGATCCAGCGGGTATAGTTTGCAACGAATCTGTGCTTATAAAGATCTCTCACCACCTGACTCTTTCGTTTTCTTTTTGTGTTCTTACATTTGCTGCAGGGACACGGCATCCGACTCGACCCTTTAGCAGCCCTGCCAAATGCATGCTCCAGGAAATGATCGGTCCCCCTAACCCATTCATGGCTCTTACTTGCGTAGCCCGTGTACATCCACTCACGGTTATCCATCCTCTATCATACACATAAGTAAGCGAGTAATAAAACCAGCAATTGAATCTACACGGCGTTCCTACCATCTAATAGGTGAAGGATAGGTCCTAATCCCACCCGAGGATGCATAGATAAGGTTAGCTTCCATGCTCCGCTCCTATCCGAGACGGAATTTCGGCAGCACATCCCCACTGTTCTCCCGATACACGTCCTGCAAAGGAGAGTGTGTATCCGGAGAACAACGGGGAGGTGCTGCCAAAACTCCGACTCGGACGGGAGCAGAACATGGAAGCTAACTCATCTACACATCCACGGGCTGTCCAAAAAATGTGGACAAGAACCGTATCTCTTTCAGACGGGAGACGCCTAACTAGGTGACGAGATCTACGACCAAGGTACGAGTACAGGGGTTATACCTAGGGTGGCGGTGCTATGGTGAGGCGACGCTGTGCAGGCAGACCAACACGGCATGGGGCTACTCCAGATCCGCTCTTCTCTGCAAAACAAGAAAATACTGTCATTTCCAAAAAAAAATCGGCAGAACCTCCCCTGCACGGTGAGGTTCCCAAAACTTGCAAAAAATCATCGGCACGATGGCTGGCAACCACACAAACATCCACAAGTACACATTTAACACCACAAGCATACATCACAACCATATACTTTAATTATGAAGCCATAAAACCTCCTCCACCTCCAACTCTACATCCACCTCCATCACCACTACCACCACAACCCCACCACCACTTCCACCTCCACAAACACCTCCATTTACTCCACCACAACCACACCACCACCTCCACCACCATCACCACCACAACACAACACAACACAACACACGGCTACACTACTACGAGAAAGGAAAAAGGAGAAAAGAGAGTGTACCTAGGACGGTGTGGACAGACTGGTGGGCCGCCGAGCGAGGTGTGGTCGACGACGTGCGAGGATGGCTGGGCGTCGGGGATGGGTTGGTTGGCGGCGCTTCCTCCTCCTCCTTTTCCTCCTCCTCCTCTCCTTCTCCTTCTCCTTCTCCTTCTTCCCCCTCTTCCTTCCTCCTTCCTCTCCTTCCTCCTCTTCTCCGACCGGCCGGGGCAAGGGGCCGGGGCCGGGGGCGGCGGCGCGGCGGGGCCAGGGCTGGGGCCGGCCGGCGTGGCGGGGCACGGCCGGGGCACGGTGTGGCGGCGACGCGGCGGGGCCGGACCGGGGCGGCACCGGGATAGGGCCGGGGCGAGGCGGCGCGGCGGCGGGCGCGGGCGCAAGTCGAGGCAACGCGTTCGGCGGCGTGCGGCGGCGGCGGCGGGCGCGAGCGTGCTCGCGTGTGTGTGGAGTGGTGTGGGTGGCCGTGCGCAGTCAGTTTTGTGGTGGGCCGCGCGCTTTGCCGAGTGCCAGCACTCGGCAAAGAGCTGCCACGTGGCCGGCTCAGGGGCCACCAGGCCGGCTCGCCTTTGCCGAGTGCCACGTGGTCGGCACTCGGCAAAGGACCTCTTTGCCGAGTGCCAGCCCTAGCACTCGGCAAAAAAAAATATTTTGGCCGCCAGTTTTGTTGTGAAGCATTCCTACAGTACCATGATCAACATGTTCAAATTTGGCACATTTTTAGTACATTTTGCTATATTTTTTCACTTTATTTTGATTTGTTGAATTTTTCCGGAAAATGTAGGTTTGAACTGCGGGTGCATCGAATATTCGATTTGAATGATTCAAAAAATGATATTCTTGTTTTTGAGTGTAAAGTTAGGCCAAATCCATTAACTGACCCAAAATTTCGATCAACGTGCGCACGGGGCAACGCCACCATCTTCCGTGCGGGCGGTTTTTTAATTCTAAAAAATGCAAACGAATTCCGAAAATCGCGAAACTTGTCGAGATGTCATGATATCGTATGCGTATGCTGTGGTCAAAATTTGAAAAAGTTTTCAGCACGTTGCACGTACGATGTTCACAAACCAGTACATCCCCACATGTGATATCTCTATATCACATGTGGGGAGATATCAAATGTGGGGATGTACTGGTTTGTGAACATCGTACGTGCAACGAGATATCACATGTGGGGATGAACTGGTTTGTGAACATCGTACGTGCAACGTGCTGGAAACTTTTTCAAATTTTGACCACAGCATACGCATATGATATCATGACATCTCGACAAGTTTCGCGATTTCCGGAATTCGTTTGCATTTTTTAGAATTAAAAAACCGCCCGCACGGATGATGGTGGCGTTGCCCCGTGCGCACGTTGATCGAAATTTTGGGTCAGTTCATGGATTTGGCCTAACTTTACACTCAAAAACAAGAATATCAATTTTTGAATCATTCAAATCGAATATTCGATGCACCCGCAGTTCAAACCTACATTTTTCGAAAAAATTCAAAAATCGAAATAAAGTGAAAAATATAGCAAAATGTACTAAAAATGTGCCAAATTTAAACATGTTGATCATGGTACTGTAGGAATGCTTCACAAAAAAACTAGCGGCCAAAACCAAAAAATTTTTTTTTGCCGAGTGCTAGGGCTGGCACTCGGCAAAGAGGTTGTTTGCCGAGTGCTGGCCACATGGCACTCGGCAAAATCCAGCCGGCCTGGTGGCCCCAGAGCCTGCCACGTGGCAGCTCTTTGCCGAGTGCCTAACGACGGGCACTCGGCAAAGGTGACGGCCATGGATGTCGCTTGCCCCCTGGCACTCTTTGCCAAGAGTCAGGCACTCGGCAAAGAGTCCTTTGCCGAGTGCTGGGTTTGGCACTCAGCAAAGTGGCTCTTTGCCGAGTGTCCGAGTTCTACCACTCGGCAAACCTCTACGCACTCGGCAAAGATTCAGTTTCCTATAGTGAGTAGGGTAGGTACACACGTAGATTTTTTGAAGTAGAAAAAATTAAATATATATAGAGAGAGAGAGCCTAAAACAATGGCTAGTTGCCAACGAAGACGATGGTCATTGTTAATTTGGTTCATTGTACATATGTTATTTTTTTATTGTCCTATATTGATTAATACTCTAGAGTGGATTTTTTGTCTTCTCTAAAGAGTATGCATGGAGTCATAGGCATGCATCTGACTGACTCATCCCATGAGCTAGGCCACTATAGATGGCCTAATAAGATATGCAGCCATTTCGTTTCGTCGTAAACGATTGTGAATTATTTACTGCTGGCTGGTTTGGTGTGAGAGAAAAATATAGTTCCAACTTATAATCCACGATCCTATACCGAGCTGATGTGTGTTTCTACGTGAACAAAGGCAGAGCCATGAACGAGTAGAAGATAGGTCTAACATCCATGTAAAAGTGATAACACTATGAAGATTTGAGTAAATTCGTTCAATTCCGGCCGCACGTGTCATTCAATCGTTGCAACGTACCCAGAATACGAACAAACAAAAACTGAATGACGCATCTGTTTGCAGAAATACATGAAACCAATTAATGCTGATGACGATCGAGAAGCGACTTGACTGCTCCCGGAGCCGGCCTGCCGACCATCTTTCAGTTAGACGAAGACGATGACGAGGAAGACGCGGTGGAGGTCTCCAGGTGGCGACGAGTCGCGGAAGACGACGACGTCGCCTTGTTCTTCCGGCCTTGCAGGAAGCACGTACACTCTAGCGACCTCTTCAGCGACGACGACGACGGTTTCCCGGCGGCGGAGCCGGCGCCGTCCGCTCTCGTCGTCTTGGTCTTGGCCTCCTCCACCGCTTTCTTGGCCGTGCAGATGATCGCCCTCGCCTGCTCCTCCGTGGCCTCGACGCCACGGCCCACTGCCGTCGCCTTGTCCGCCACGGCGGCAGCCTCGCTCTGCATGCTCGGCTTCGTCGTCATGGCCGATTGGTTGAGTTGAACTCTGCTAGCTAGTCTATCTTCTATCTCTCCCTGGACACGATTAGAATCTCAGAGAGAAGAGAGGGAGAGGCTACAGAGGGAATGAACAAGCAGCACGAGAGAGGCGATGGGAGAAGAGATTGCCGGCGTGCTTTTAAACCCACCGTCGGTCGTCTCCACCTGCTGCTTGGGTACGGTTGGGGTGCCGCACATGTGTTTTGCTGTCACACGTGCGTGCGCGTCCTAGCGTGCTCGGCTCGGATGGTTTCGGTTGTGCAATTTGGACATTATTGTCGGCCTAATCTTTATCGGATTTATAACAAACGATAATGATATACCTTCACTGTCGGTTATGAGCTTGAAAATAAGAAAAGAATTAGGGCTAGGCTAAAGCAGACAGTAAAGGACCACATCATTGCCGGTTTGTGGCTTGAACCGGCAATGTTTTGACGACCACTCATCACTGCCGGTTTAAGCCAAGAGCCGACAGTGATTTGGATCTATCACTGTCGATTCTAGCCATGGTTTTAAATCTCCGGCTAAGCAATTTAGCTGTTGTCCTCTTGAACAGCTAAATGCAGCTATAGCTGGAGATCTCCGCGGCTAAGACATTTAGCTGTTTTTGCAAAACTCAGAAAAAACATAGAACATTGACATATGTTCACCACAATGGTAAACAGTTTAACACAGAGAATAGAGAATACATGATTAATGATACATCTCCATGTTTCAAGTAGCAATTTTCAACACAAAGAATAGAGAATACAAAGAAACAGAGAATAGATATAGAACTGAATTGGGGAAGACGAAGAACCGGAGTGTGCTGCTCGTGCTGCCTCCACCGCCACTCATGCTGGACGCCGCCGTCTCAGTCGCTCGTGCTCGACGCCGCCGCCGTCACCACTTGTCCGGGGACCGTGCCGCCGCCGCCGCCGCTTGTCCGGGGACCGCGCTGCCACCGCAGTCCAGCGAAAGAGGAGAGGCGTAGGCAGCTTCTGCCGCCGCTTGGGAGCTCCGACTAGCCGCACGGTCGTCTTCGGCCTGCCGCCGCTGGAAGAGAAGCCACCGCCGCCGCCTGCTCCTTTTTCTTTTTCCGAGACCGGGAGAGATCGACGCTCGTGGATGTGGAATGAGTGATCAAGTGCTAGGATTACGGGATGAGGTGGGTTGGGAGTCAAGTTGGGCCACGCTGGGCCAGTTTTCTGGGCCGACAAAATTTTAGCTGCCGCTAAAATGTGGCCCATTTAGCGGCTATCTCCGGATTTAGCCAGCTATTAGCTGCTATCATTTCTTAGCGCTAAAAGCTGCATATCTTAGCTTTAATGTCGTCCAACAGCTATCTCCGGCTATAGCTGCAGCTATAGCCGGAGATTTGAAACCTTGATTCTAGCTAACAAACGACGATGATAAGCCTACAGCACAAAAAAGTTACAGCTGTCCTCTTCTTCCTCCTCTCTTTCCTCCCGAGAACAGAGGCGCGCGTTTGGGTCCTTCCCTCCATTGTTGCGTCTGCTCTTCACCATGAAGCTAGCGTTTGGATTTTGAAGAATGGCTTGATATTTTTGCTTTAAGGTGAGTAACAAACATCTACTCCTTTAATTTTGTTGCTTAATTAGCTTTGTTTTGATGGCTACATTGCTTGATTCTCATTCTAGTTCTTTCTCCATTTTAGAGAGTACTTTTTCAATTGAACATTTGTGCAAGGCTTAAATTATGGTGAATCCATCGTTCAAAAGGTTGGTGTCTATGAACATATTTAAATTCCTAACTAATTATTCTATGGTGGTCAAAATCACCATTGTTAGTATGTGATGCTATAATTAGTTCTTAGAAGTAGAGTAGAATAGATGTTCTTTATTATTGTGCAATAATTATTTTTTACTACGATTTTCAATTTACAGGGCTGGGGCTACCAATTTAAAATTTTCAATAATTAGTGTACAATAATGTTTTTAAAAAAAGATACTTTCGAGCTATAATTATTGTTCATGAAGCTCGATTTCTTATTAATTCTTTGTAATTATTGTCTCAATATTTTTTGTGCAGAGATGGATCGAGAGTGGATGCATCTGTCCCAAACAGACAAGAGGTATATGCATGGCGTCAGCCAATTTATCACTGATGTCAAAGCTCATGCTGGAAATGGAAACCCTGTCTTCTGCCCATGCAAAGATTGCAAGAATCAAAGGAACTTTCGTCAAATTTAGTCTATACGATCGCACTTGATTACCAGAGGGTTCATACCAAACTATACGATATGGACTATGCATTGCGAGGTTGGTGTGAATGTTCTACAGGAAAACGTTGATGATGTGGACATGCCTGACGTAGCCATCCACGATGCTGACGAGGAACCCGGTGTCAACACGGAACCTATGGCCATAGTTAATAATGTGTTTAGGAATACGCTAGCTGACGACACCGAGGATAACAATGTCATTTCTCAGCTGCTACGTAATGAAGAGACTGGATGTCTTAGTGCAAGACAGGTGAGAAAGCTAGAAAAAATGAGACAAGATGACAAAACACCATTGTATATGAATTGTCCAATGAGCAAACTAGAAACCGACATCATGCTGTTATAGTTCAAATCGACAAACGAATTAAGCCATAAAGGCTTCGATCAGTTGTTAGGTATAATAAGGAAAATGCTCCTAGAAAAAATGAGTTGCCAGAAAAGACATACTTGGCCAAGCAAATGATCTGTCCCATTAGCCTCGAGGTTGAAAAAATACACGCGTGTTCTAATGATTGCATATTATACCATGGAGAAAAATACAAAGACTTGGACAAGTGCCCCAAGTGTGAAGCTCCACAGTACAAGGAAGTGCCGTCAGATGAGGGTACCAAGACTAGAGGAGGTCCCATAAAGGTCGTTTGGTATTTCTCTATAGCTCCCTGGGTGCATATGTTGTTTGCATGTGCAAAGTCAGCCAAGCTGTTGCGCTGGCATGGCGAAGAGCGTAACAAAGATACAATGATGAGGCACCCCGCCGATGGGCATGACCGGAGGACTATCAATACTATGTTTTATAAGGACATCGGTAGAGAGGTAAGGCATCTTTGGTTTGCTTTGAGCACAGATGGAATGAATCCTTTCGACCAGGTTAGAAGCAATCATAGCACCTAGTCAGTGACGCTCTGTATATACAACCTTCCACCTTGGGTCTGTATAAAGCGGTCGTACATCCAGATGCCACTACTAATCAAGGGCCAAGACAATCTGAGAATGACATCGATGTGTTTCTGGAACCCATGATCGATGAACTAGTAGAGATGTTTGAAAAGGGTGTGCCGGATGTTTGGGACAAGTACAAAAAGGAACATGTCATGATCAAGGGAGTACTTATCGCTACAATCACCGACCTGCCAGGTCGAGGTTTATTGTCCGGAGAGAAGACAAAAGGCTATATTGGATGTGTTGAGTGCTTGGACGACACTGATGCTGTAAATCTACCAAATTACTCAAAGATAGTTTATATGGGACACCGTAGGTTCACCCTTACCGCAGGAACAGAAAAGATTTCAATGGTACTGTTGAGAAACGCTTAGCTCCAAAATATCGAGATAGGCCTGCGATACTTCGAGAACTCAACAAACTGGAGGTTGTTCTTGGGAAGGGGGACAATATAGTAGCACCGCCTAATGGGAGCGTTTGGAAAAAAAACAGTTTTTTGGAAACTACCTTACTGGCTATTTCTGAGTGTACGCCACTGTCTTGATCTCATGCACATCACTAAAAATGTATGCACTAACACTCTTAACACCTTGATGGACACCAGGGGGACATCGAAGGATTCACTAGCCACACGTCTAGACATGCAACATTTGGGAATTAGGAAGGAGTTGCATCCCGTGGAGCTAGAGAATGGCCAGTTCGAACTTCCGGTTGCGTCATGGACATTAAACAATGCAGAAAAGTGTGCGCTTATTTCTTTCTTCAATGAACTCAAAGTCCTGACGGGCTACTGTGCGAACACAAAGAGGCTAGTGAACATGAGAGAACTCAAGTTCAACTATGGCCCTATGAAGGCCCATGACTGTCACGTCATTATGACTCAGCTGCTCCCTGTTGCCCTGCGTGGTATCCTCCTCCCAAAGGTCCATGCCCCAATCATAAAGCTTTGCTCGTTCTTCAACGTGATCTCAAAAAAGGTCATTGATGTGTCCATGCTAGAGCAGCTGCAGCGGGACATAGCCGAAACTCTCGTTAGGCTTGAGATGCATTTCCCGCTGACTTACTTTAATATTTTATTACATCTGCTCATTCATCTTGTTGGCCAAATTAGAGCCCTTGGCCCAATATACCTGCATCAGATGTTCCCTTTTGAAAGATTGATGAAAGTTTTCAGGAGGTATGTTAGGAACAGATTCAGGCCAGAAGGGGGCATGGTCGAAGGATGGTCAACGGAGGAGGCCATTGAGTTCTGCACATATTATCTAGACATCAAAAGGGTTAGAGTTCCAGAATCTCATCACGAGGGAAGACTACGTGGTAAAGGAACGATCGAGGAGAAATCTGTTACAGTAGATGAACCTATTTTTTTCAGACAGGTACAATTTGCTATTCTCCAGCAAGCCGAGGGTATGATGCCATACATTGATGAGCACAGGCAATCGCTACAAACTCTATATCCAAGCAGATCACAGGCTTGGCTGGATAAAAAATATAAGGAGGAATTTGTCAACTGGTTGCGACGTCGCTTGCTTAGAATAAAGTTGGGTAATCAACTAGATGCCTTAGCCAAAGGACCTATGAGTACATATCTTAAATACTAAGGGTATGAGATCAATGGTTTCACATTTTGCACAAAAAAGCAAGATGGAAAGAGTATATACCAAAATTGTGGTGTTCGTTTTGATGCTCACGACAAAAATGACAATGTGCAGGCGACATACTATGGTTTCATAAAGAAGATATGGGAGCTAGCCTATGGTCCATTGAAGGTAGCTCTTTTTCGCTGACAGTGGGTCCGGCTCGAGGAAATCAACACTGACAGCAAAGGGTTCACTACCATTGATCTCACTAAGACCGCATACAGAGACGACCCATTTATCCTTGTAAGAGATGTTATGCAAGTCTTCTATACAAGAGACAACAAGACAAAAAGAAGGCTAAAAGTAGTCCTAGAAGGGAAAAGGAAGATTGTCGGTGTCGATGGAGTGACAAACGAAGAAGACTACAGGGGCTATCAGAAAATGCCTCCATTCGGGGCGAACATACCCCTACCTATGCTTCACGAGGGTGACGAACCTGCTTACGTATGGCTTGATGACAATGAGGCCCTCATTGTTGATGCACCTAAAGATAGTTAGATTATTATTAACTATATAATCATTATTCGAACGTTGTTCACCAACTATGTAATCTAATTTATATTTTGTGCGCTTCTCTAAAATAAAATAATTGACTATGTAATCAAATATTGAGATGATGTTCAGAAACACTATTATTTGATAATTATAGACCATTAATTAATTATCATGAAATTAAATAATCGAGACAAATATTTGTATTGTTTTACAATAAATTATATGTATTTACACGCACTAAATGGATAAAAGAAAAAACATAACCTAAACTAACGTAATCATTAATGCTAGCATTGCGGTTAAGGTGCTATAATCTGGACCTCGAATTAATTAACTCATGTGCAGAGGATAAAACAAAAAAGAAAACGTACCTTGACGTACTCCCTATCATAGCGCAGCGGTAAAAGCCAGCTACTGTGAAGCCCAGGCCTTTGGTTTGAATTCTAGGTGCGGCAATTTTTTTTATATTTTTACATAATTAAATGAACCTCAACTTAAACTATAAAAATGATAACAAAACGTTTCCCAACATAAATACTCCTTTAACGCAGCGGTTAAGCCACTAATTCCTCTTTCTCGCTCCCTCGGTTCGAAACCCAGGCGGGACAAAAAAAATTTTATCCAAAGCCCGTGGCAGTGGCTCTGATTTCAAAAAAAAATAAAAGTTGTCAGTTTGTCAGGCCTATCACTGTCGATTTTTTTCTTAAAAATTGACAGTGATACATGGAATCACTGTTGGTTCTAAAAACCGGCACTAATGACCCCTATCATTGCTGGTTTTTTAACAAAACCGACAGTGATACAGCAATGGCTCTGATTTCAAAAAAATAAAAGCTATTGGTTTGTCAGGCCTATCATGACAGTGATACATGGAATCACTACCGGTTCTAAAAACCGGCACTAATGACCCCTATCACTGCCATTTTTTAACAAAACCGACAGTGATATGAACATTCCCTCACGAGAGAGCAGTGCTCCCGCTGATCACCACAGCAGAAGCATTGCTCCCACCTACCGCGATAGCTAGCCTATAAAATGGCACCCTGCTAGGGAGTCTCTCCATGCATGTTGGTTTTAGCTAGGGCTTATCAGCCATAATATAGTGTTTTTCTCTCACAACAAACCACAGATATTGTTATGCGTCATAGTCTACCAAAATAGTGCATACAAGAGGTACTAGAATAATGCTACTGAAGATAGCGCAACGCCGAAGATTGGAGATGCCGTGAGGTTCACAGAGCCATCTACTGTGGTGTGCATCTGGACTACACCAAGAAAAGGCCATGTACAATAGAGGCATGGATTCATCGATGCCACCTTGTCATCTCCAATCGGTATAGCTCGTAGACCACCTCGGTGCTGCTGTTTGACCCTAATTGGTGCTAGAAGAATGCTACTGAGGTGGTTAAATTATAATGTGTTGATACACATTGATTGTAACATTGACATGGACGCAAATAGGTCTTTGTTATCGTATATGGAATTTTAGTGTAAGGTCTTTGTTATCGTATATGTAATTTATTTCTAATATTTTTGTTATTTTTTGATGTATTTCTGTACTATCTAAATAAATATATCATTGTTGTTAAAACTTTCCCACCGTACTATCTAAATAAATATATCGTTGTTGTTAAAACTTTCCCACTGTACTATCTAAATAAATATATCATTTACATATATGCACTTTCACTGTCGGTTCTATTTACAAACCGGTAGTGATATTCACTTTCACTGTCGGTTCTATTTAAAAACCGACAGTGATATTAACTTTTATTGTCGGTTCTATTTAAAACTGACAGTGATGTCCATGCTCCCCTATATAGAACAAATCACCGGACACATACATTGATCCCATCCACCCACGAACTCTCACAGTCTCATTTCTCACGTTTTACAATCACTTCTCAAGAAATCCACTCTCTCTCTACGTGATTTGGTCATGACTCCTGCATTTTTCAATGGTATTGATATGTTGTCTTCTTCAATATTCTATCTATATTCATTTGATCTATATTTATATTCATGTTTCTTTGCATTCTACATTTATATATATTCTTATTCCTTGTATTCGATCTATATTTAATTATGTTGTCACATTTTACTTGGAAGAATTTTTTGTGCATATATTTTATGTTCATATTTTTTTTGCATTTTATCGATCAGGTGGTATCAACAACGGACCTCCCCACCACAAGAACCAGGTTTCCACCCTGGCGATGAGCCATTCGCTCCTAATGTGGCCATTCCACGATTCCCTGTTCCAGCTATTGTATGAAATATTTTTCAACATCTTTTGTTTTTTTATGTTAACAAATAAGTGTAATTAGTTTAATATCATTATTGCATACATATATGTCGCAGACTATATCCCTAATAGATTGGCTACGAACAGCACTTAGCTAGTTCTTTATCTCGGACATCATCAAGAACACGACATCTAATGCAAGTGGTCTGCTATGGATGTGTGAACTCAGTTTTTCCATCCCTTTGAGGGGTGCAAATCATCAAAACCATATCCACGAGACGGGAAGACAGAGCCCAGACGTGATAAGCACTCAATTCAGTGTCGTGCGCATCTGTTTAGAGGCACTTCGATGTGTTTGCTATGATGTGCCTGATTTCTCGCACTTTAAGGCACTTGCTTTGAATGCTGGTGATATCCCCATCCGCAAGCAATCGAATGGTTTGCGAGCTACAACCGTGCAGATGTGGTAAAATGGTCACTTATACCTGAGTCGTGGTTATTTGTTATTTATTATTGTAATAACATTCTCTAATTTTTTTTCTTTTTCTCTGCATGCAAATTGCGCTCCAGGACCTTACCTATGCTGCATGTGGCTTGTGGGCCGTTCTAGACCAAGCTACGGAGCAACTCGGGTATGATTGGGACTTATGCAATGGAAACCTCGGCCAGCTCACTATAGAAGGACGCTAGTACTGCATAAGGATTACTAACAGGGGCAGTGGTCGTTCAGTAGGTTACATTTATGGCTGATCATTCTTTTGATATTGTGAGGCACGAGAGAGTGCACTCATACGGGCATTGACCTTCATCGATACAAGCGGATACATAATTTGTGACATCAATTACCATATATGGCTACAGAGGCATGTTAGTGTGCGTGGCCTAATTAATGTTTATTTAGCTAGGTTTTCAAGGTTGTAGTTTAATTGGGTTCTAATTTTAATTTGTACGGCTTGTGTGTTTAATTATTGTCATGCATGTAATTTGTGTAATATTTATTGGGCAACTAGAAATATACATTCACGTGTCGTATTGGTCTCAAAATTATTCTCAGGTTTGTACATGACACAGGTGAAAGAAACACCAAGTTTGAGATTTCCTGGAGATGGTTTACTACTTTCTGAGGTTTAATTGAATTTCCACACGATGACATCGATTAATTATAGGTTAAACTGAGTTTACCCATGAAAAGATCCAGAATGGTGCTAAACTTTTACACAGGCTCTAATGTGCCCTAGGGATAATAATTTTATAGAGCTCGATGAAAAAATCTATTGGGTCCAAGATATAATTCACTCTCTTTTGTCTCATTTAGCACATAGAAAAATATATTAATAAAAAATGATCAAAAAACCCTCAGATCTTGTTTGGGGCCTTAATTTGGGTATACATGCTTGCCAAAGCCATTTTGACATAGACGGAGTATACATGCTTCACAGAGGTACATGACCTCTTTTATCGAACCATGACTATACACAAAGGTTATCAAGGTTTCTGTGGTTCATACGTATTTCGGTGTTGCATTGGTCTTAAACTTTTTCTTAGGCTTACACGTGCCACGTGTGAAGAAAATACCTAGTTTGAGATTTTCCAGAGATGGTTTGCTACTTTCTGAGGTTTAACTGAATTTCCACGCGACGACACCGATTAATTATAGGTTAAACTGAATCTACCCACGAAAAGATCCAGAATGGTGTCAAACTTTTACACAGACTCTAATGTGCCCTAGGGATAAGAATTTTGTGGAGGTCGATGAAAAAATCTATTGGGTCCAAGATGAAATTCACCCTCTTTTGTCTCATTCAGCACACAAAAAATATAATAAATAAAAAAACTGATCAGAAAAAACTAAGATCCTATGTGGGGTCTTAATTTGGGTGTATATGCTTGCCAAAAATTTTCAAGTCATTTTGACATAGGAATACACATGCTTCTATTTATTCAGTATATAAAAGAAATTTTTTAATATATATAAACATCACTGTCGGTTATGAGACGAAACCGATAGTGATGCTGGTTATCACTATCGGTTTATTTTGAATACCCACAGTGATATATAAAAAATTAAAAAAAAATTGTGTCAGCCCTCGGGTTCGAGTTCGGGTCTCGGGCAGTAGAGTTCTGAGACTTAACCTCTGCGCTAGTATAGGATGTGTGTCAAGGCAAATTTATTTTTTCTTTTTGACCTTTTAGAGCGCTTAATAAATTATAAAATTAAACCAAAAAATTTGGGCCGCCTGGGACTCGAACATGGATCTCGGGGCTAAATTATGGGGTCTTAACGGTTGAGCCAGTCGGAGGAACTCGAAAGAAAGGAAAAAGATATCCTACTTAACCCGTAACCGCTACACCACAATCACTGTCGGTTCAAAGAATGGCCAGGCAGTGATGTTGCTTTATCACTGTCGGTTTAGACTTACAACCAGCAGTGATGAACCATTGGGATAATAAAAAGGCGCGGGGTGAAATTTCCAAAAGTCATTTAATAATTTATAAAATTGAACCAAAAAATTTGGGCCGCCTAGGACTCGAACACGGGTCTTGGGGGCCGCCGTTCCCAGCCTACACCGCCGGAGCACCACCCCACGCCGACGGGCACCACCGTTCCCCACGCACCCGTCCATCGCCCCCGCACCGCCGTTCCTAGCCCCGGGCTCCTCTTCTTCGACGCCGACACCCGTGCACCGCCCCACGCCGTCCACCGCCCCATGTCGGAGCACCACGCCGTCCGTGCCCTCGTTACTCGTCCACGACGCCGGCCATGCCCCTCCTCCTCCACGCCTACACTCCCACCACCAAGGCCTTTAGGAGCGCGCGGACAGCTACTTTCCCACCCCACACGGTGAGTGCGTGACTCACTGCCCACTATGTGTTTGATGAAATGCCTCACGGTGAGTGCAAGGGCCCTGGTATTCTGTACTTGCTTATGATGCTTGCATCCGCTTTTGCCTTCATGCATGGGCTAGAGGCTGTATGGAAGCTCCTATTTTTCTAGAAAATGAATGCATGCTCTTGAGAAATACATTCAGGTAAGTTAACTCTTGCACATAATTGAAGATAGGTCACTAAAACCAAACTATAAGGACTGCACTAGATATTGTATCTGCACCATGCTCGCTGCCTCTAGCAACTGTCAGTTCTGCCTGTGATGAGGAATTGAGGATAGCCATTACTTTGTGTTTTGCATTTATAGGGTCAGGTGGCGGCACCTAAAAAAACCACAATTATGCAATGTAGGAACATGTCTATTCTATTATTCTTCTTGGTTATAGCTGCTGCTGTCCACTATGATATGGGATTTTCTTTAAATTAATTCACCATGAAATGATATTGACTGTTGAGGCACATCGTGTGTTTTTGTTCAAAGTCAACTATACCAAAAATTGGTAGGTGTGTAAATCCTACCTGTTCTGTGCGCAATATAACCATGGCTATCAAAATCATTTGGCTTGCATGATCCTCCATGGTTCCTATATAATTTTGGTATTGTGCATCAGTATACATCCTATAAAGGCTTGCAATTAGAATAAGCTTAACCAGATGTTGGTCCACTCCATGGTTCCTAAATAATTTTGGTTCTGTGTTGAATGTTGGCATTTTAAACAACTGTTTTAACTTTTTAGATGAGAAAGTCTTTGTTACAACAACAACAACAAAGCCTTTAAATCCCAAACAAGTTAGGGTAGGCTAGAGTTGAAACTCAGTAGAAACTATCAAGGTCCAGGCACATGAATAGCTGTTTTTCAAGAACTTCTATCTAAGGCTAAGTCTTTGGGTATATACCATCCTTTCAAGTCTCCTTTTATTGCCTCTACCCAAGTCAACTTCGGTCTTCCTCTGCCTCTCTTCACTTTACTATCCTGGCTTAGGATTCTACTATGCACCGGTGCCTCTGGAGGTCTACGTTGGATATGTCCAAACCATCTCAACCGGTGTTGGACAAGCTTTTTCATGCTAAAATCATGAAGAACAATTTAATTTTTTAGATGCTGCAAGTACCTCCTCTCACAATGTAGCTTGCTCCATGCCTCTTTATCTAGATAATATTTATTCATTAGCTGTATGTGAACTTAATATTCTGATACATCATGTTTGAATGACAACCTAATTTACTTAAATGTATAGGCAACCATGGCATGGTATGTAGTGCATGTTGGTCACGTGCCTAGGATTTATCAAACCTGGGAAGATTACTATGCTCAAGTCAATCGCTACCCTAGTAATTTGAACAAAAAATACAACACAGAAGCTGAAGCTTTGAGGGCCTACTATAGTCATCCAGCTTACCTTGCGAACCATTGGCAACCGGCCTACTATGGTCCAATGAATGCAAACCATGGCCATCCGCTGGCACTGGAGATTGAAGAGAAGCCACCCACCGAAGATGTGAAGATTAGGAGAATTGCTCCTTGGTCTTAGAAAGATGTCATGCTTTTATTTATGGCTATGGTCATTGCTTTTCTTATTTGGAAGTTGATGTAGTCTTAGTTTCATAGAATAGTAGGTGGACTTTGTTGTATGTGGTCAATCAAACAATGAATTTGTTCTAGGTGAACATATGCTATTATTTGACTTTGTTGTATGTGGATTTATTATTAGACTTTGCATTAAACATATTATATATATATATATATAATATGAACATATGCTATTAGTAGTTGTCCGTAGCCAAAACTAACCACGATCATGTCACAGCCATGACTCGTCGTCGTCTGTTACTCCATCGCTGAAGAACAGATCGGCAACAAGAAGCGGCTGATATCGCTCGGACGGGAGAGCCACATGATCCGACAAACAGTGACGGCGTTAATCAGAACGGTGAGAACGAGCAGCCATGGACCCCGTCCAGCCTGCTCGAGCTATGTCAAAATGACCAAGATGGCCAGGTAACTTTGGTATCATGTGATTATGTAGCCACACACGCTAATCAATTGAGAGGGTCATAGCTTACTTGGTGTCTCCAGCAGGAGCCTCCACCGGCCGAGGAGCTAGAGGGTTCGGGTAGCAGAAAGGCCAGATCCAAGCGAGGCATGTCAAAGATTCCTATTGGTAGGAATGCACACTAGCACATCACTGAGTTCGATGAATTCAGGAATCCACTCTCACCGCCTATAGCTTTTACCAAATACAAGACTATCATCAGGTTACTTGTAAAGGACTTCATCCTGATTAGGTATAGGAAGTGGAATGGGAAAGACAATGACTCATGGAGGGTTCCCAAAAGTGATAAGGATTACATATGGGATATCAAGATCCCAGAGTATTTTACTTTCCCAACAGAGTATGATAAGGAGGTAGTCAAGAAAAAAGCAAAAGAAATCATGGGGACATGCTTCAAGAATTTCAAGGGGACATTGTACAAGAATTTTGTCCTCCAAAATAAAGAGCCAGATTTTGATGGTGGGTAGTTTAGCAAGTAGAAGGACTTCTAGTAGGATTTCAAGGAATACAGGTTATCCGAGGAGTACTTAGAACTGAGCGGGAAGAATAAGGAGAACTCATAGAAAGCGACGAATCCTCATCATCTTAGCTCTCGTGGCTACGCCAAAAAGATGCCATAATTTGAAGCAGAACTTGAAAAGATGGATCACCTTGCTGAGGAAGGTGTTCAGGTTGAGACCGCCCATTGGGAGCCAAGATCGGTATGATACTGTATGGGGAGGAATGTACGTCACACCGAGGACGGGAGCTTTAGCTCCACAAACCCACCCATGAGCGAACTCATCTAGAGGATCTCCCAGTTAATTGAGGAGGTGAGGTAAGGGACTCGCACTTCTAATAGGGAGAAAGATGTGCTCCCCCAAGCACTCAGAACCAAGGAGCACCCTAGTCGCACTAGAGGAACCGGTGTTGTTCCTTGGAAACTAGCATTCCCTGAAGAATCTCACACCTACCGGAGCCGCTCAGGGGTAGAGCAGATCATGAGGCATAATGTTTGAGACGACTAAAAGAGATGGAAGATAGAATTGATGTATGAATTGAAGCGACTGTTGAAGCACGAGTCTAGCAAATTTTGTTGTCCAAGGGGTCAAGAGTACCACAAAACCCTACTCCTACTGCCTTTAGCCCACAGTTTAGGGGTTGCAGCAGCTACGTATCAACCCCGCTCGATGAAGAAGATGCGAATGTGGCTCATCCGGTGGACGGCATCACTGAACCCGTTAATGTCAAGTTGTACATCTGTCAGGAATAGATAAAGGACAAGGTGGCGCTTGGCTAGGCCTGGCTTGCGAGAGATGGGACCATTAATGGCCGCCCAATTCCACAGGGGTACGCTCGCATTACCATTGATAGAATACTTGATAAGAAGTATAACAAGATACACATTGAGTACCCCATAGCGAAAGACAGGCCGAAACTCGGTCATAACAAGGGCTCTCAAGTGGCCTGGTGCAAGCGCTTCATTAAACTTGACCACCAATTGTCCTCTGATGATGAGGACGAATGCGAGTCTTCGCCCACCCACGATGATCACTCACCATCTTCCAACAGAGATCACTCCCCTCCTCATCCCTTGCCATCACCCCCAAGAAGACAGAGGTCTCCTTCTATTCCTCCTCGTCCAACTCTATCTTCATCAGCCCTGAGAAAAGAGAAGACTCCTCCTCCTCCTCCATCTTCATCAGCCCTGGGAAAATAGAATTCTCATCGTCATCCTCCTCCACCTCAGCCCAAAACAAGATCAAAGGCATCCTCGCAGTCGCAGAAAAGGTCCTTGGATTCGGTCGCTAATGCTCCCAAAGTGGACCAATAAAAAAGAAAAAGGTCGTTCAGTGACATCATTACAAACTTGATGGAAGAAAAATTTACAGCACACATCTCAAAGGAAGGTTGTGTTAGTTTCTTCAATCTCTGTGCCTCATTGCCTCCGTGTTTGTTGAAGTCCAAATTCGAAAGGCAAACACGGAATCAGTACTCTACAATATATAAGAGCCGATGAAATACACAATGAAGATTTAAGGAAGATACAGAAGTACATCGAAGACAACCCCAAATTAACCATGGAAGAGGCCGCGAACATCTATTATGATGTACAAGGGATGGAAACACTGACAATGAAGTATGAAAGGGGCAATCTTTTGGTTCCCGATGACAAGTATAAAAATTTGACAACATATATGCGCCAGTTGTATGAATATTACATGGCTCAAGCAACAGAGATGGAGGACTTTGGTTTTGAGGTTATTATTTGTTCGCCACATGTTTTTTATTATCCTAAAGAAGAGAAGTTCGATGTCGAGTGGGAGTACTTGTTCCAGCTATACCAGAAACGCTCTCTCGATTCACAAATGTTTACACTGTAGACTATGTCAGTACCCTACATGCACGATATTATAATTATCTACTCTCTCGAGACACAAATTATTAACTTTTGACCAATTCCCATGATTTTATGCAGGTGTATAGCAAAATTTTGCATACTAAAAAGCAAATAGGATAACATAGGCTTCTTGGACCACTTGCGAGTCAATGAGAAGATATGTTTAGGCCTCCATGCATGTGACGTGGAAGACTTGAAAGAGAGATTGATTGCTGTTTTTGATGATTCTAGCCTACAACTGCGAGTATGTGTTCTCGGCTTTTAATTTTATGCTTCTTTTTCGTTAAGATTATTCGATAATTAGGAATTTGTGATTGCAGCAACCATTTCGTCTTCATTTGGGTCAATCTTGCTAAAAATCTGATTGAGGTGTGGGACTCAAAGAAAAAATCATTTCATCATCTAGATACACTGGTGGTAGTGCTGAATTAGTAAGCGATCCTAATAACATATTATTTTCTAGTCACACATACCACTTTCTAATATTTCTCCTTTTAATGTTGCACAGTGTCCAAAGAAGATATATTGGTGGGGACGCAGGTCCCATTCAAGGTTGTCGAAATAGAGGGGAAGTACCTAAAACAGCCAGCGGGAAACAATGAATGCGGGTTTTATGTAATATGGGCAATGCTTCACTACATCGGCGGAAAATCGGAAGAAGCAGATAAGTTTATGTGTATAATCCCCATTTCATTTATGTCTGTTAATAATTCAACAAAATGATTTACTGATTCCTCTTTGCATATCATCTTTTTTGAACGACAGCGCAAGAAATATAACCACGAAAGGCTATTAGACATGGAGATCGTCGCACTGCAATCGGAGCTGGCAAAATTCATCTTAGCCGAGGTATTAGAAAAAGATGGAGTATTTTTCATTGCACAATCCGTGAAGTTCAAGGACCAGTATGGCCCAGAGCGACTCGCTAGATTATTGTAAGAAGTCCGAGAAGCATGCTTCATCTTATCGAATAATTTCTTTTTTATTTTGAGGGATCGAGATCTTGATAAGAACATTTGAACTGTAACCGTAACATTTGTAGTGTTTATTATTGATGGACCTGTCGTCTACGTAGCATATATAAAGCGAAACCCGATTCTATGAAAAAATATAAATTAAAATAAATTATAAAACAATAAAATATGAACGGATCATCACTGCCGGTTAGCAACAAACCGGCAGTGTTGTCGTAACCATCACTGTCGGTTAGAAACAAACCGACAGTGTTGGCTTGCTCAACACTGCCGGCTTCGAACCATGAACCGACAGTGATGGTTACGACAACATTGCCGGTTTGAGCCATGAACTGACAGTGTAGACTTGCTCAACACTGCTGACTTGAGCCAAGAACCGACACTCTTGAAGCAACCATCACTGTCGGTTGAGACTACAAACTGACAGTGCTGTTTAACTGGACACTGCCGGGTGGAGCCAAAAACCGACACCGTTGCTTGTAGATCAGTGTCGGTTTTTAAGAACTGACAGTGATGTCAACCCTCCATCACTGTCGGTATACCACTGTCGGTTCAAAATCCGATAGAAAGTTTTTGAACCGACAATGATGTCCATATCTTTAGCAGCGGTGCAATGGGTTACCAGCATACGTACTAGCCAGTTTGGGAAAGTCCCGTCGCTGTCACCTGTCACCTCCGGGGCGCCACATGCTACAATGGTACAGTAATATAAGTACCAATGCGAAATCGAAACAGTATGGCCGGGTCGGCCAAATCTGCAGGTTAGAGCACACGAGGAGCACGTGCTGAAACTGACAGATTTAGGAGGAGCGTGTGTGCGGCTCTCAGTCTGTGTTGTTAGCTGGTTGATCTGTCGGATTAGGTTCTAGTGATGGCAATGATCATCGACCTAGAGCTAGAGCTTGCATCTTGCTAGCTAGCGCGTGTGTTTGGACGATGACAGCTCAGTTCTAGCAAGGATGTGTGGTAGTATTGTGTTGTACTAAAAGGGATTTTTTTTTAAAAAAAAAGAACATTCTAAAAGAGACTTCAGATCGTGCGAGAGATATCATTTCAATGCCGTTTAATTAATTTAGCTCTTTTAATTTGTTTTAGGAAGAGGATTTATAGGTTTCAGTCTTCCAGAACCCAAATACCCAATAGTTTCTATCCTATGGGTTTCTGCCTTCCTGGGTTAGCCGCCTTGCATATCCCATCCCATGGTGGTGTTCGTTGGTCTGGAGGAAACCAGCCAGCCGGCTGGTTCCCCTCACGCAATACTGTTCATCCATTCAGCCAAACAGTGTTTTTCTTTCACAACAAACCAGCCGGAACAGTATTTTTCAGCCAAGTTTCAGACCAGCGAACGGGGCCAATAACTGAAATAAAATTAATAAAAAATATAAGATATTTGGATGATGCACTTTCACCTTTCCGACGTTCACCCTTTAATGCATCTATAGCTCTCCACTTTTTAGTGGAGTAGTATATATTTTCCATTTTCAAAAAATGGATGACAATGTGTGGCATGTTAGTCTCAATGACTATATATATTACCATGCAGGCCGTCTTTGGAATGCGGGTTTTTTTTATGTTCCTGTGGTTTTTCCTATAAAAAATAAATTGATTTCTGCGAAATTCTTATATAATTCCTGCGTTCCAGATGTGTTAGGGCTATATTCAATACACATATGCTTGGCAGCACATCTTCATAAACAACGTAACACACCCAAACTAACTCAATTGTAAGCTTCTCAATTCACCTTGACAACACATCTTCGTAAACAACCTAACACACGCAAACTAACTCAATTGTAAGCTTCTCAATTCCCTTGACAATTAATCACTCATCTCTAGACAAAGGCATATCTCAACCTCATCATCTCCAGAAGCTAAAGTGGATGGAAATGTTTTTTTCAGGCACTTTGTGGGCCGTTTAGTTATGGGCTTGAGATTGAAGAGTTTAACTGGGCCCATGCCTTGTGTTTTGTACGTAAAGTAGAGATGAGATCTGATCACTTATCGTATCTATTTGTTATTTTATAAGTTGTATTGATTTGTTTCTAGAAGTAGTGTAGGTACATGTGTAGATATTTTTTAAAGTAAAAAAATTAAATATATAGGTAACCTAAAACAACGGCTAGTTGTCAACGGTCGAGGAGACGACGTGTTTGGTTCATCGTACATATATTATTTTTTTTATTATTTTTACATACTATATATTGATTACTCTAGAGTGGTATTTTTTGTCCTCTCTGGTAGGCATACGTCGACTCATCATAGGCATGCATCTGGTTCATGGGCTACAAAGCTCATCCCATGAGTCAGGCCTAAAAAGATATGATCCCACCTACTCTTCTTCAATGAGCGAGATCGTTATCGAGCTGATGTGTTTCTACGTGAACAAAGGCAGACGCAGAGCCATGAACGAGTAGAAGGTAGGTCGAACATCCAAGAAAATGTGATATCGCGTCGATCATATTAACTCTAGGGAGATTTAATTTCGGCCAATTCCGGCTGCGCCATGTCTATTCAGTCGTTGCATTGCACCGTGCCCAGCATGATTTCCTGTTTACAGAAAGACATGAAACAAAAACTGATGATGACAATGGAGAAGCGACGTCGACGACTTTGCATTGACTGCTCCAGGCAGAGAGGTCGCCACCCGGCCATCTGTTAGTTAGACGATGACGACGACGAAGACACGGCGGAGGTCTCGAGGTGGCGACGACGAGTTACGGCAGACGACGTCGCCTTGTTCTTCCGGCCTTCCAGGAAGCACTCGAGCGACCTCTTCAGCAACGACGACGGTTTTTTCCCGGCGGCGGAGCCGGCGCCGTCCGCTCTCGTCTTGGTCTTGGCCTCCTCCTCCACCGCCCTCTTGGCCGTGCAGATGATCGCCCTCGCCTGCTCCTCGGTGGCCTCGACGCCTCGGCCCACCGCCGCCGCCTTCTCCGCCACCGCAGCCCCGCTCTGCATGCTCGGCTTCGACGTCATGGCCGATGAGTTGGTCTCTGCAGCTCTGCTAGCTAGTCTCTCTTCTTCTCCCTGGAAACGATTAGAATCTGGGAGAGAAGAGAGAGAACAAGGAGCACGGGAGGCGATGGGAGATGAAGAGATCGCCGGCGTGCTTTTAAACCCGCCGTCTCCACCTGCTTCTTGGGTACGGTTGGGGGCCGCACGCCCGCACGTGTGCGTTTTGCGGCTACCGCACGCGCGCATGGCTTCGTTTTGCGGCGTGTGCGTCCTATGTTGTTAATGGTAAGGCGTGCTAGGATCGTTTCGGTTGTGCAATGGGTTACCAGCACACGTACTTGCCAGTTTGGGAAACTCCCGTGTCGCTGTCAGCTCCGGGGCCGCCACATGCTACAACCGGTGAGTACAATATCTCCTCTATGGGAAACAGTGTGGCCGGGTCGGCCAAATCTGCAGGTTAGAACACATGAGGAGCACGTGCTGAAACTGACAGAGATTTAAGAGGAGCAGCGTGCGTGTTTGGACGACCACAGCTCAGTTCGTTCTAGCAAAGATGTGTAGTACTGTGTTGTACTAAAAGGGATTAAAAAACATTCTAAAGGGGGCTTAAGATCGTGCGAGATATCATTTCAATGCCGTTTAATTAATGTAGCTCTTTTAATTTGTTTTAGAAAGAGGATTTAGGTTTCAATCTCCCAGAAACCCAGTATTTTCGATATATTCTATCATATGGGTTTCTGGGTCAGCCCGCTTGCATATCCCATGGCCTTTATTGTCACATGTTTTAATAACTGAAATAAATTTTATAAATGAGATATTTTGATGATGCACTTTCACCTTTCCATGGTTCACAATTCTCTAATGCATCTATAGCTTGCCACATTTTTAGTAGACTAGTATATATTTTCCATAACAATTTTCAAAAATGGATGGCAAATGTGTGGCATGTTAGTCTCAATAACTGTACTCCGTATATATTACCATTCATGCCATCTTGGAATGCGATTTTTTTTATGTTTCTGTGTTTTTCCTATAAAAATAAATGAGTTAAATGCATTAGTGGTCCATCAACTTGTGCTCTAGTTTTACTTAGGTTCATCAACTCTGAAAGTGATTTTTTTGGTCCATAATCTTTGTTAGTGGAGCATTCCTAGTCCATACCCCATTTATTTTAATTTTTGTCACCTCAGGTCCAGGTGGACGCCGCACATGCATGCATGGTGTGGTCGGAGACGGACGCCGCGCTGTTCGCGGCGGTACTAGGACGGGACGCGATGCACCACCTGGCCACCACGCCGCCGCACCTGGACGAGCCCGCGGCGTCGGCGCCCGAGCTGCAGGCGCGTCTGCAGGACCTCGTCGAGCCGGAGCTCCATGGTGTGGCGCTGGACGCCCGCCCTCCCCACACGGCTGCTCGACGCCATGGAGCTCCGGCTGCGGCCGCTGGGCGCCGTGGAGGTCCGGCCGCGGCCTCGACGCCCGCCCTCCCCGCACAGCTGCTCAACGCCATGGAGCTCCGGCTGCCTCCCCGTGCGCGGCCGCTCGACACCATGGAGCTCCGGCTGCCTCCCCGCGCCGACCCGCCTCGACGCCATGGAGGTTCAACCGTGGCCCTCCTCCCCGTGCCGGCTCGCCCTCCCCACGCTGGCCCGCCTCGATGCCCAGCTCGCTCGTCTCCCTCCTCTGCGCACGCCTCCACACGGACGCTCGGGGTGCAGAGGCGACGAGCTCTGCTGGGATCTCGCCGGTGAGCTGGTTGTGCTGCAGTCTCAAGCTCACCAGCAGCTCGCCTACGCCCACAGCGGCAGCGACGGCACCTCCTCACATGGGCGCGGCGCCGTGGAGCAGGATGTTGCTGGGCTTGAGGTCGCGGTGCGCCACGGCCATAGCTGTGCCATAAACAGAATCGGTGTGCGCGTGCACGCACTGACGCGCACGAGCGGCGGCCATGGCGTTATGTCAAGGAATCTGCTCCAGCTCACCAAGGCCAATCACCTCGTCGTGTTTCTCTGCACCAGCGGCCAGAACGCCAGGCCCCGGATCGGAAGCAACACTGGTCGTCCCTAGTGCCGGCGCCGTAGCAGGAGCAGGACGACGGCGGTGGCTACGTGGCCGTGGTGGCTGCTCGCCCGCATGCCTGCACCTGCCCAGCAGCTTCTGTGGCGGCGGCGACGCGCCGCGCGAGTGCTTGCTCGCGTGCCTACATGGCGGCAGCGACTGCTCGCCCCGTCACCCGCGTGCTTACGCGGCCGCGGCGATGGCCTGCCGGTGCTTGCTCAGCAGCCGCGGCAGTGATGCACCCACGCACAGCTATGGCTTGGCCCATGCGAGAGGTATTTGTTGGTAGCTATTCTTGGCACAGCTATAGCGCACAGCTATGGCGGTGACCCAGACGTCCCCGCCGCCGTAGAGCGCGTGCAGCCGCAGCAGTGCGCGCTTCCGCGCCACGCCCCGCTAGACGAGGTCCTGCAGGCGCGCCTGCAGCTCGGGCACCGACGCTGCGGGCCTGTCCAGGTGCGGCGGTGTGGTGGCCAGGTGGTGCGCCGCGTCCCGCCCCAGCACCGCTGCGAACAGCGCGGCGTCCGTCTCCGACCACGCCATGCTGCTTGCTGCCGCCTAGCTATGGCTTGGCCCGCTGCTGTCTGCGCAGCTGTGGCAGGCGTGCGCGGGCTCCCTGTGGGTCGAGCAGCCATGCGGGGAGCGACAGGAGCAGCAGGGGCGGCGCCACCGGGGACGGTGACGGCCAGCAGCAGCAGCAGCCGGTGCAGCGGCAGCCCAGTCCGCTGTCTTTCGCCAAAACGCCGACGTGCATGCATCATGCATGCACATGCATGCGTGTGTGGGGCGTCCACCTGGACCCGGAGGTGCCACGTCAGATAAAAAATTGAAACAAATGGGGTATGGACTAGGAATACGCCACTAACAAAGATTATGGACAAAAAAACCACTTTCAGAGTTGATGGACCTAAGTGAAACTAGAGTGCAAGTTGATGGACCACCCTTGTATTTAACTAAAAAAAAAGACTCTAGCGTGTCATGCAATCGAATCGTGGGAGTGAAAAAGCGAAGCATGTAGCGATCAAATCGTATGTTTTAGACTCAAACTCACATGTTGCGACGTGTCGAAGTATGGCCTTGTTTAGATTACAAGTTTTTTTACTCTCTCTCCATTACATCAAATCTTTGGACACATGCATGGAGTATTAAATATAGATAAAAAATAACTAATTACACAGTTTGATTGTAAATTATGAGACGAATCTTTTGAGCCTAGTTAGACCATAATTAGACAATAATTATCAAATACAAACGAATGTGCTACAGTGCCAAATACTGATTCATAACTCAAATCTAAACAAGGCCTATGGTGGCTAAATTTAGCTACTGCACCATATGGATGTATCCAACCAGAAACGGTACGTAGGCCCCATGCACGGAACACCACACAATGAGCACATCTTCTCACACCATAGTAATAAATTTGTAGTTCAAATATAGCAACATATTGTTGTCGAAGTGCAGAATCGCCGCCGCCTAGGTAGAGCCCCGCCACATGCCTGCTCCTCGCTCCGTCGTCCTGTCTAGAGCTCCTCTATCTTTTTCTCTCTCTCCAGCGCGTCTGCCGGAGACAAAAAAAAAAAAAAAAAAAAAAAAAGAGAGGGGATCTATCATATTTTTTTTAATTTTCTAGTGTCTTATGGTTGAGTCCAAATAAATGATTGATGAAATCAGATGATTTTTTGTCGGGATCGTATGTCCAGCGATGACTTTGGTGATCGTCGCGACGGGATCGTCGTTGCAGGCGTCGATTTTATCGGGCAAGCGGCCAATTTGTGGCATTTATCTGTAAGGGAAGGGGTGCTTCTGGACTTATGAGGACAGTGACTCCGGGTCATCGATCTCATCATCGATGATCGCGGAGAGAAAATTAAGATCTCGAGGTGATGAATTTGCATCCTATGTCATACCCGACGATACAACTGCCGATATTCTTTCATCAATTTAGATGCGTTTTGGACGGTTTCCGAAGCGTTAGGTCCAATGTTTTGATGTTGGTCGTTAAATTCGGCGTAAGGACTGCACTTTGGCTTCGGCATTCGAGGGAAGCCATTGAGGAAGAAGACGGAAAAATCTAGATAGAATATTATGTATTTTTTATTCTAGATTTTTTTCATGTGTAATTTGGGGATATATTGTGCCAAAATTTAATATAAGTTCCCATTCTCTTTAAAAAAAGAAGAGAAACCAGCACTATAAGTACCGGTTCATTAAAAAAAACCACAACGCAGACTGAGAGCTACACCTCAACAACAACAACAACATAGCCTTTCAGTCCCAAGTAAGTTGGGGTAAGCTAGAACTGAAATCCACCAAGAGCCCCAATTCACGGTTCAGACACTTCAATAGCTGCTTTCCAAGCACTCATATTCAAACATAGATCTCTAGGTATATCCCAAACTTTCAAATCTCTTTTTATAGCCTCTCCTATGTTAATTTCGGTCTTCCTCTACCTCTCCTCATATTATTAGCTTGGCTTAGGACTCCACAATGCACTAGTGCCTCTAGAAGTCTCTTTTAGACATGGTCAAATCACCTCAACCGATGTTGTACAAACTTTTCTTCAATTGGTACTATCCCTAGGCGATCACGTATATCATAGTTTCGAACTCGGTCCATTCTTGTGTGACCACAAATCCATCGTAACATACGTATTTCTGCAACACTCAGTTGTTGAACATGTCGAATCTTTGTAGGCCAATATTATGCTCCATACAACATAGCCGGTCTAATCACTGTTCTATAAAACTTGTCTTTTAGCTTTTGTGGTACCCTCTTGTCATAGAGAATGCCAGAAGCTTGTCGCCACTTGATCCACCCTACTTTGATTCTATGGCTAACGTCCGCATCAATATCTCCATCCCTCTGTAGCATCGATCCCAAATACCAAAAATGTATCCTTCTTAGGCACTACTTGATCTTCCAAATTCACATCTCCCTCCTCCTGTGCAGCTCCGCCAAAGTCGCATCTCATGTATTCGGTTTTAGTTCTGCTCAATCTAAAACCTTTAGACTCAAGGGTCTACCGCCATAACTCTAGTTTCCTATTTACTTCCGCCTGGCTTTCGTCCACTAACACTACATCATCAGCGAACAATATACACCAAGGGATATCCCCTTGTATGTTCCTGGTAACCTTATCCATTACTAAGATAAAGAGATACGGGCTTAAGGCTGACCCCTGATAAAGTCCAATTTTAATCAGGAAGTAATTTGTGTTATCATTGTTTGTTCAAACACTAGTCACAATATTGTTGTACATGCCCTTGATGAGGGTCACGTACTTTGATGGGACTTTATGTGTGTCCAAAGTCCACCACATAATATTGCTTGGTCTCTTGTCATAAGCCTTCTTCAAGTCAATGAAAACCACGTGGAAGTCCTTTTTATGCTCTCTAAACCGCTGCATAACTTGTCTTATTAAGAAGATTGCTTCTGTGGTTGACCTTTCGGGCATGAAACCAAATTGGTTTGTTGATATCTGCGTCGTTTCTCACAGGCGCTGCTCGATGACTCTCTCCCATAACTTCATAGTGTGGCTCATCAACTTAATTTCCCGATAATTAGTATAACTTTGGATATCTCCCTTGTTCTTGTAGATTGGTACAAATATGCTTCTTCTTCACTTCGAAGGCATCTTGTTCGATCGAAAGATATTGTTGAACATCTTGGTTAGCCATACTATAGCTATATCCCCGAGACATCTCCACAGCTTGATTGGGATACCACCAGGGCCCATCGCTTTGCCCCCTTTCATCCTTTTCAAGGCTTCTCTGACCTCCAATTCTCAAATTCTCCGCACAAAGCGCCTGTTAGTGTCATCAAACGAGTTGTCCAGCTGAACAGTGGTGTTCCCGTTTTCACCATTGAATAATTTATCAAAATACTTTTGCCATCTATGTCTGATCTCATCCTCCTTCACCAAGAGCTGCTCTCTCTCATCCTTTATCCACTTGACTTGGTTGAAGTCCCCTATCATTCTATCGTGAGCCCTAGCCATCTTATAAAATATCCTTCTCTCCTTCCTTCGTACTCAAACGTTGGTAAAGGTCCTCATAGGCCCGCCCCTTTACCTCACTCATCGCTCGTTTTGCAGTCTTCTTTGTCACCTTATACTTCTCTATGTTTGTCTGCACACATGTCATGATACAAGCGCTTATAGCACTCCTTTTTCTTAATAACCTTTTGCACATCTTTATTCCACCACCAAGTGTCTTTTGAGTCGCATCCGCTCCCTTTGGTCACTCCACGCACATCTAAAGCAACCTTTCGAACACATGTTGCCATCTTCTTCCACATGTTGTTTGCATCGCCTTCATCCTTCCAAAGACCCTCTTCAATGACCTTTTCCTTAAAGACCTTTAATGTCTTCCCTTCTAATTTCCACCACTTCGTTCTAGCAATCCTAGCTTGTTTGTTCCCACGAGCTTACACCAGAAAACAGAAGTCAGCCACCACCAGCTTGTGTTGAGCGACCACACATTCTCCAGGTATCACCGTACACTCTACGCATATTCGTTTATCCCTCCTTCTGGTAAGGACAAAGTTGATTTGTAATTTTTGTCCCCACGTGTTCCCGTGTCGTTCTTACCGATTTGGCCGACCCGGCCACACTGTTTTTCCGTGTTTCGCGTAGAAGTACAGAACTACTAGCTACTTACCAGTTGTAGCATGCATGCATGTGGGCCCGGCCGCAGCTGACACTCTGACAGCGACGGTAACGGGCAAGTGTTTTTGTTGTAAGCCGCTGCCGTTGCATAGGCGAAACGATCGAGAGCACGCCTAACATAGGATGTACGCACACGCCACAAAACAAAGCCATGCGCGCGCGCACGTGTGCCAGCAAAACACACGTGCGCCGCCCCAACACAAGAAGCAGCAGGTGGCGACGGGTTTAAAAGCACGCCGCTCCGGCCATCTCTTCATCTCCCATCGCCTCCGTCCCGTGCTCAGTTCGCATTCCTTGCTTTGTTCCCTCTCTCCTCTCTCCCAGATTCTAATCGTGTCCAGCAGGGAGAAGGAGAGGGCCAGCTGAGAGTTAGCTACAGAGATCGATCAACTGATCCATGGAGACCAACCAATCGGCCATGACGACGAAGCCGAGCATGCAGAGCGGGGCTGCGGTGGCGGAGAAGGCGGCGGCGGCGGGCCGCGGCGTCAAGGCCACCGAGGAGCAGGCGAGGGGCGATCATCTGCACTGCCAAGAGGGCGGTGGAGGAGGCGGCAGCCAACAAGGCCAAGACAATAGGGGACGGCGCCGGGAAACCGCCGTCGTCGTCGTCGCTGAAGAGGTCGCTCGAGTGCTTCCTGGAAGGGCGAAAGAACAAGGCGCCGTCGTCTTCCGCAACTCGTCGCCACCTCGAGACCTCCACCGCATCTTCATCTTCGTCGTCTAACTAACAGATGGCCGGCGGCCGGCCGGCTCGACCGGGAGCAGTCATCAAGACATCAAGTCGCTTCTCCATATGATCGATCGTCGTCAGTTTTTGTTTCATGTCTTTCTGTAAACAGATGCATGCATGCATGCATCATGCTGGGTACGGTGCAAATGCACGCATCGACGATTGAATGACATGTCGCAGCCGGAATTTCGCCGAAATTAAATCTCCCTAGAGTTATTATGATCGACGCGATATGAGATTTTCTTGGATGTTCGACCTATCTTCTGCTCGTTCATGGCTCTGCATGCCTTTGTTCATGTAGAAAACACACCGGCGCTCTCGATGTCTATCGATCTCGTTGAAGAAGAGTAGGTGAGATCATATCTTTTTAGACCATCTCTAGTGAGTCATGGGATGAGCTTGGTAGCCCATGAGTCAACATATGCCTACCAGAGAGGACAAAAAACTCGCTCTAGAGTACAATCAATGTTGTATGTAAGGAAAAAAAATATATATGTACAATGAACCAACCACTCGTCGTCTCCTTGACCGTTGGCAACTAGCCGTTGTTTTAGGCTGCCTGTATATTTAGTTTTTTTTACTTCAAAAAATCTAACACATGTACCTACCCTACTTCTAGAAACAAACCGATACATCTTACAAAATAACAAGCAACAGATACGACAAGTGCTCATATCTCATATCTATTTTACAAAACATAAGCATGGGCTCACATTCATCTACTTTCACAAGCCAGTTGAACTCTTCAACCTCAAGCGCATAACTAAACAGCCCTCAAAGTGCAAGCAACTAGTAGTACCAACATTCCCATCCACTTTAGCTTCTGAGATGACGAGATTGAGATGTGCCTTTGTCAAGAGATGAGTGATTATTTGTCAAGGTGAATTGAGAAGCTTACAATTGAGTTAGTTTGGGTGTGTTAGGTTGTTTATGAAGATGTGCTCCCAAAAGAACACCAGATGGAGCATATTTGAATATAGCCCTTTACACCATTGTTTATGATTTTGGTCATCGAGGCCCCTTGGAACGTAGAAATTTCACATAAATTATATACAAATTTCACAGGAATAATTTATTTTGAGTTAAATGCAAGGGTGGTCCATCAACTTGCGCTCTAGTTTCACTTAGGTCCATCAACTCTAAAAGTGGTTTTTTTGGTCCATAATCTTTGTTAGTGGCGCATTCCTAGTCCATACCCCATTTGTTTCAATTTTTTATCCGACGTGGCACCTCCGGGTCCAGGTGGACGCCGCACACACGCATGCATGTGCATGCATGATGCATGCACGTCGGCGTTTTGGCGAAAGACAGCGGACTGGGCTGCCGCTGCGCCGGCTGCTGCTGCTGCTGGCCGTCACCGTCCCCGGCGGCGCCGCCCCTGCTGCTCCCGTCGCTCCCCGCATGGCTGCTCGACCCACAGGGAGCCCGCGCACGCCTGCCACAGCTGCGCAGACAGCAGCGGGCCAAGCCATAGCTAGGCGGCAGCAAGCAGCATGGCGTGGTCGGAGACGGACGCCGCGCTGTTCACAGCGGTGCTGGGGCGGGACGCGGCGCACCACCTGGCCACCACACCGCCGCACCTGGACAGGCCCGCAGTGTCGGTGCCCGAGCTGCAGGCGCGCCTGCAGGACCTCGTCGAGCGGGGCGTGGCGCGGAAGCGCGCGCTGCTGCGGCTGCACGCGCTCTACGGCGGCGGGGACGACTGGGTCACCGCCATAGCTGTGCGCTATAGCTGTGCCAAGAACAGCTACCAACAAATACCTCTCGCATGGGCCAAGCCATAGCTGTGCGTGGGTGCGTCACTGCCGCGGCTGCTGAGCAAGCGCCGGTGGGCCATCGCCGTGGCCGCGTAGGCACGCGGGTGACGGGGCGAGCCGTCGCTGCCGCCATGCAGGCACGCGAGCAAGCACTCGCGCGGCGCGTCGCCGCCGCCACAGAAGCTGCTGGGCAGATGCAGGCATGCGGGCGAGCAACCACCACGGCCACGTAGCCACCGCCGTCGTCCTGCTCCTGCTGCGGCGCCGGCACTAGGGACGACCAGTGTTGCTTCCGATCCGGGGCCTGGCGTTCTGGCCGCTGGTGCAGAGAAACACGACGAGGTGATTGGCCTTGGTGAGCTGGAGCAGATTCCTTGACATAACGCCATGGCCGACGCTCGTGCGCGTCAGTGCGTGCACGCGCACACCGATTCTGTTCTTGGCACAGCTATGGCCGTGGCGCACCGCGACCTCAAGCCCAGCAACATCCTGCTCCACGGCGTCGTGCCCATGTGAGGAGGTGCCGTCGCTGCCGCTGTGGGCACGGGCGAGCTGCTGGTGAGCTTGAGACTGCAGCACAACCAGCTCACCGGCGAGATCCCGGCAGAGCTCGTCGCCTCTGCACCCCGAGCGTCCGTGTGGAGGCGTGTGCAGAGGAGGGAGACGAGCGAGCTGGGCATCGAGGCGGGCCAGCGTGGGGAGGGCGAGCCGGCACGGGGAGGAGGGCCGCGGCTGAACCTCCATGGCGTCGAGGCGGGTCGGCGCGGGGAGGCAGCCGGAGCTCCATGGCGTCGAGCGGCCGCGCACGGGGAGGCAGCCAGAGCTCCATGGCGTCGAGCAGCTGTGCGGGGAGGGCGGGCGTCGAGGCCGCGACCGGACCTCCACGGCGCCCAGCGGCCGCAGCCGGAGCTCCATGGCGCCGAGCAGCAGTGTGGGGAGGGCGGACGTCCAGCGGCCACGCCATGGAGCTCCGGCTCGACGAGGTCCTGCAGGCGCGCCTGCAGCTCGGGCGCCGACGCCGCGGGCTCGTCCAGGTGCGGCGGCGTGGTGGCCAGGTGGTGCATCGCGTCCCGCCCCAGTACCGCCGCGAACAGCGCGGCGTCCGTCTCCGACCACGCCATGCATGCATGTGTGCGGCGTCCACCTGGACCTGAGGTGCCACGTCGGATAAAAAATTGAAATAAATGGGGTATGGACTAGGAATACTCCACTAACAAAGATTATGGACCAAAAAATCACTTTCAGAGTTGATGAACCTAAGTAAAACTAGAGCACAAGTTGATGGACCACTAATGCATTTAACTCTTTTTTTTTTTGCGAGGGACACACTAAAGTCTAGGATCGCATTCGATTCCATGACACACTAGAGTCCAGACCTGACTTGGTGGGCCTGCTAAAAGCCATTATGAGAACGGTTCGTTTCTTCTGGTGTGGACATTGGTAGGTAAATTTCTCTCTTAAACTTTAACTCCCTTCGTGTATTTTTTTTCCCTCTGTGTTCGAATCGTGTTTGAGCATCGAACCGTAAAATCTTTTGCCATGATTCGGTTGCTTCATCGTGAAATTGACTTCTATTGCTTTATCGACTTCTACTGCCTTTTCTCTCACCACACGGGTTCTAGATTAGCACTACATTGGAGCTGCCCTAACAAAGTCTACGTGCACGAACCCATGTGGCCAGGCACCCCGGGCCCCGACTCCGTAGTTGTCCAAATAAGGCAGGTTCCGTTCGATGCATATTACTTTTGAGCTTTTTACGCGTGTGTTATTAGGAAAGATACTTAGACCACTAAAAAGTTCAAACACACGTGTCATGATTTTTTTTTCCTCTTAAGTCATTCCGCCCGTCTTCTATTTGATTTCTGCCGTTTGTCAACTCTGACATATGGGCCTGGCCTAGGATGATGTCCAAAATACCCTTCTTTCGTAACTCTGTCCTCTCCCTTCTTTTTTTCTCTATCTCGTGGGCCAAACTGTCAGTGACACGGCACCTTCTTCCTCAAGAAGAGCGCGAGGGGGACCGGGGGTGGTCAAGGGAGCTCGCCCCACGCGCCGGTGGTGGCTGGCTAGACAGAGAGGCGCGTGGGGCTAGGGCGCACGCCGGCATCCCGAAGCCGAGGAGGGCGTCGTTGCGGGGTGGAGGGCGGCCTCCGGCGGTGGCAGACCTCCAGATCTAGCCGGGGCGGGGCGGAGGAGGGCCGGCGGCGACTAGGATCGGAAGCTCGCCCACGTGCCGGTCAGGGGAGTTCGCCCACCTGGCCGTGCTCGAGCAGAGCTCTGGCAGCCGCATGAGGAAGACGGTGGTAAGCTGCAGTAGAGAGCCGCACGAGCCACGACCACCGCCACCCGCGCCCTGTATCTCGTGACGAACCACGCCGCGAGCAGCGGCACGGCCGCCCCGATCGCGAATGACAGCGTGGAGGCCGCCGCCGCCTGGCCTGGGCTCGAGAGGAGGTCCACGGCTGTGGCCCGGTACGGTGGTGCTCCGTCATCTCCGTCTCCGTCACCCGTCACCGACTCCTCGTCCTCCTACTCGGCCGCGCACTTGAGCTCGGCCAACTCGACGTCCAGCTGCGCGTGCACGGACACGTACTCGCCGATGGCCATGCTGCAGGCCCCGCGACGAGGCCCGCAAGCCCCACGAGGAGGACGCCGCCGCCGCGCAGGTCGTCGGCGTTGGCGTCGCCCAGACGCGCGGCGCCCACGCCCAGCATGAGCGCCGCTGTGGAGACTGGACCGTCGCTCGTGCCCAGCACCGCGGCGCGCAGCCACTGGACGTGACGCGCCGACGGTGGCGGAGGCTTGGTGGTGGCGGTGCCCGGGCCGAGGACGACGACGGTGAGTTTATTGGCGTCGTCGTTGGAAACGGCGGTGGCCATGGCCAGCCCCCGGGCCCGCCGGCTCCACCCCTGCCCCATGCTCACGCACGGCTGGCTCTGTTAGGATTGATCTCCCACCAGTTAGGCCCAACGGCCTAACTGGGCCTTGTCCTCGCGCCCTGATCGGGGGCGCCCAACCCTACATGGTTGGTGGGCCCCCGTCGCACAGCGCTATAAAGGAAAGGTGGGGGCCAGGGCTCGCGGTACGAGGTTCACCGCACCGCCAGTCACCCCACCGATATCCTATCCCTAGACCCGATCTTGAGAAAGGGCGTTGCCAGCGACGGGAAGCACCACCGACGCCGGCAACGCCACCCGACGCGCACGCCGCCACCGAGGACACCACAGCGCCGACTCTCTCTCCACCGACCGTCGCTGCCGGCGCGCAGATGGCGTCCGTCAACGAAACCTCGGCCGAAGCTTCAACAACTACGACATTCGATGGTTTGCGACCTATCACCCCTCTCTCTCTCTCTCTGTGAAACCCAAACATCTATTACTACTATGCTAAGTATCCCGATCCGATGAATATACCTAAAACTAAACCTAACAATGGTATCAAAGCCACGGTTCGACAAGAAATCAGATCGGGGAAGTGAAACCGACCGATCTGATGCGGATCGGGAAAGAAAGTAGAAAACCGAACCCTAAGACCTAACCCTAATTCCCAAAATCAAAACTAAATAAGGGATTGAAGAAGGGGAAAAGGGAGGGTCGGATTCCAAGAACCCTAGACGCAAATCCGAAAGAGAGAAAAGGGGAAGAAGAAAGAAGAAGGGTCGAACCCTAACCCTAATCCCATTTTTTCCATTCGGATGAACGAAAAGAAAGAAATAAAAGGCAAAGAAAACGAATCGGCAAGAACAAACCCTAACCCGAATCGGCAAGAACAAACCCTAAACCTAACCCTAGTTTTTCCCCATTCGGATAAACCCGAAAAGAACAACTCAAAGAAAGAAAGGGGAAAGAAGGGGTAGGGTTAGGGTGCATCGGATGAACTCTCACCGGCGCGAAAGAAGAAGAGCCGAACCGGTTTTTTCGCCGGCGCCGGAGAAGAAGCCGAGCCGGGGCGCGGGCTCGCCGGGCTCGGCCAAGGGAGCGCCGCGGCCAGGCCGCTCGACGGCGGCATGCTCACCCGTTGGGGAGCGCGCGCGCCGGCGAGGGGGCCGGCGACGGCGCAAAGGACCGCCCGCTCTGTTTTCCTCGCTCGCGGCTGCTCGGTGGCGGCTGTCTTCGCTGCGGCTGAGAAGAGAGGAAGAAGAAGAGAGAGAGAGAGAGAGCAAGGGCCGAATGGCTAGGGTTTTCCAGGGCGCCGGCCGCGGCGAGCCTTTTTGATCCGCGCGAAACGGCCGCTCGGCCGTCGGATCAGATCGAACGCCTGAGATGCGCTGGGCCAAGTCGAGGCCCAGGCGGGTGTGCGCTGCCGAGGCGCTTTGCCGGCTCAGGCCCAGGTTGCGGCCTGGGTGCGGCCTGGGCGAGACGCGCGGACTCGGGGCCATCTTGGGCCGCTGCAGCGCGCGCTGCTGGGCCGAGCCGGTTTTTCAGCGCGGTTTTGGGCCGCGCTGGGCTGAAATGAAAGAAGGAAGAAAAATGAAATTTTGTTATTATTTTCCAGGAGTAATTTAAATGCATATTTTGATGAATTTGAATGATTTTGATACAATTTTCTGTGCAAATTTTATCCAATGATATTTTGCCCAGAAAACAATGAATTTTTTTAGTGCTTCTGGAAAATAATAACATGAAAAGATTATTAATGTTTCCGCTGTGCATGATAATTATTGTTCTCTTTGATTAAATTTGAACCAACGGGATAATTTAATTTTAAGAGAAATGAATTTATGATAATTTTGATGCGATTATGATACTGTTATTTTCTGACCAACGTTGTTAATAACAATATTATAATTTTTGATCCATGAGAAATTGTGCATTAATTTTACTTCTGCCCAACGGTGATGTAAAATGTTTGCATGGATGAATTATAAGTTTTAATTTGACCAACGTTGAGTTAAAGCATGGAATTTTATGTATAAATGTTTCTTACTTACTCTGGTGTGATTTCAGGAGGCAAATGCATTGTGAACATTGCCAACATCCTGACACTCAACGGAACCAATCACCGTGTGTGGCGGGAGAAATATGAATTAGAACTTGCGTTGGGAGAGGTCGATTTTGCCATCACCTCACCGTGTCCTACTGAGCCAGAGGACCCGGTGAGAGGTGACAATGAATCTGACGCTGATTTCGCTTCTCGAAAGCGTGATCATGCTGAAATAAGAATGAAATATGACCTTGAACATAGGCAATGGACTCTCTCCAACCGCGAGTGCCTGTTGGTAGCCAAAGCCACCATAGAAGAACAGATAAGGGGCTCAATCCCTGAATGTGCTACTGCCAAAGAATATCTTGAGAAAATCAAGAGTCAGTTTACTGGGTCTACTAAGGCCACAGCAAGTTCACTGATTAAGAAGCTTGTGAATGAGAAATTCACTGGTGGTAGCATAAGAGAGCACATTTTGAAGATAAACACTACGGCATCCAAGCTAAAAGAAATGAATTTGAAGGAGGAGGATTTCCTGATTCATTTGATTTTTGCTTCTTTGCCGAAAGAATATGACACCTTCATTGTGAACTACAATATGTAGCCTGAAAGATGGGGCATAGAAAGACTCATCTCAATGTGTGCTCAAGAAGAGGAGAGGATAAAGTTCTCACAAGGTGAATCTGCTCATTTTATGAAGGACAACAAAAGAAAGAACTTTAATGGCAAGAATTCTAAACCACAAGGGAAACCTAAGTGAGATAAGACCTCTTCCTCCAGTTCACAGGGAAAGAAACCCTAGGATTCTGAGAATCAGCAGTATGGTGGAGCTGGAAAAGATCAGTGCAAGCATTGCTTCAAGAAGGGACACTACAAGAGGGATTGTCCAGACTTTCTGAAATCTCTGCTAAAGAAAGGTGATGAATTTATTACATTTGTAGATGAATCCCTGTATTTATGTTATGACAAATCCACTTGGTGGGTTGATTCAGGAGCAACTACTCATGTTGCAAATTCTTTACAGGGGTTAAGTGGGACGAGAACCTTGCAAAGAGGAGAAAGAACGATTAAAGTTGCGAATGGAGTGCAAGCCAATGTTGAAGCCATTGGAGATTTTTCTTTAGAATTGAATAATGGTTTTGTACTTAGACTTAAAGAAGTACTTTATGTTCCCTCTTTGCGTAGAAATTTGATAAGTGTTTTGAAACTTGATGATGATGGAATTGATTGCCATTTTGGTGATGGCAAGTGTAAGATACTGATTAATAATAAATGTGTTGGTCTTACCTTCCGACAAGACAAGCTTTATTTATTATCTCTTGCTGAGAATGCGAACAATGTATGTGATGAGAATGTGAATGATTCCCCATCTGCGGATGTAACTAAGAAGCGAAAGAGAATTGATACTGTCTCTTCGAAATTATGGCATTGTCGCTTGGGCCATATTTCGAGGGGGAGAATGGAACGATTGGTTAAGGAATCAATTCTCCCGCACTTAGAATTTTCAGATTTAGAGCAATGTATTGATTGCATCAAAGGAAAGTATGTCAAGAAAATTAAGAAAGATGCCAAACGAAGCACAGGAATTTTAGAAATAATCCACATAGATATATGTGGTCCTTTTCCTGTGAAAAGTGTGGATGGTTATGACTCGTTTATAACATTCACAGACGACTACTCTCGTTATGGCAATATTTATCCAATTAAAGAAAGATCAGAAGCATTGGATAAATTCAAAATATTTAAAGCTGAAGTTGAAAATCAGCACAATAAGAAAATTAAGATAGTACGATCAGACCGAGGTGGAGAGTACTATGGGCGACATACCCCATATGGCCAAATTCCTGGACCATTCGCAAGGTTCCTACAGGAAAATGGCATAGTTGCTCAGTACTCCACACCGGGGGGAGCCTCAGCAGAATGGAGTGGCTGAAAGACGTAACCGTACCTTAATGGATATGGTAAGAAGCATGATGAGTTACTCCACATTACCAATTAGTTTATGGATGGAGGCACTAAAAACCGCCATTCACATACTTAATCGACTACCAAGTAAATCGGTGCCTAAAACACCGTATGAATTATGGACAGGAAGGGAACCCTCACTTAACCATTTGTGTGTATGGGGCTGTCCAGCTGAGGCAAAAGTGTTTAACCCAAACATAGGAAAGTTAGACTCCAAGACAGTCAGCTGCCATTTTATTGGCTATCCAGAAAGATCGAAGGGATATCGCTTCTATTGTCCTGACAGACATACGAAGATTGTAGAAACAAGACACGTTGTGTTCTTGGAGGACAACATGATCAGGGGGAGCATGGTAGCACAAGAAATCAGCCTACAGGAGAAGCGGGTACATGTACCCACTCCGATGGTTGAAGAACCATTCTTCACGCTACCTGCTGTTGTTGCACCGACAGTGCAGGACACTGTAGTGCCAACACCCGTTGTAAGTTCTCCCATGGCGACAATGAATGAACATGAGGAACCTGTCCTTGAGGAACCTATCCTTGAGGAAACTATAGAACCAAATGTTGCACATGAGGAAGAACAACAATAGCCCAATGTGGAACAAGTGCCGGAGGCACCTAGAAGGTCTCAAAGAATAAGACGATCAGCTATTACTGATGACTATGAAGTTTATGAAACAAAAGAATGTCAGATGGGGGATGATCCCACCTCATTTGAAGAAGCCATGAGAAGCGACCACTCATCAAAGTGGCTTAAGGCCATGGAAGATGAATTGAAATCAATGAGTACCAATAAAGTTTGGGACTTAGAAAATATTCCTAAAGGAGCCAAAATAGTAGGCTGTAAATAGGTCTACAAAACAAAATATGACTCCCAAGGGAATATAGAAAGATTTAAAGCGCGACTTGTGGCGAAAGGCTTCACGCAAAGAGAAGGGATTGATTACAATGAGACGTTTTCTCCAGTCTCATGTAAAGATTCCTTCAGAATTATAATGGCGCTTGTAGCCCACTATGATTTTGAGTTACATCAAATGGATGTAAATACGGCTTTCCTAAACGGGGATTTGGAAGAAAATGTCTATATGGCACAACCGAAAGGTTTTGTCGTAAAAGGAAAGGAAAATATGGGATGCCGCCTGAAGAAATCAATCTATGGATTGAAACAAGCTTTAAGACAGTGGTATTTGAAGTTTGATAGAACGATAAAAGGTTTTGGGTTTGAAGAAAATGTTGAGGACAATTGCGTTTATGCAAAGTTCAGGAATAGAAAGTATATATTCCTGATTTTGTATGTGGATGATATCTTGCTTGCTAGCAGTGATATCAATCTACTAATAGAAACAAAGAAATTCTTGTCCTCAAACTTTGATACGAAAGATCTCGGTGATGCCTCGTTCATTTTGGGAATAGAGATTCACCGAGACAGGAGAAAAGGGGTTCTAGGATTATCGCAAAAGGCATACATAGAAAAGGTCCTGAAGAAATTTAGTATGCATGCGTGCAGTCCTCCACCTGCTCCTATAGTCAAGGGCGATAGATTTGGGGAACATCAGTGTCCCAAGAACCAATATGAAATTGACCGAATGAAAGCGGTACCGTATGCTTCAGCTGTTGGAAGTTTACAATATGCTCAAGTGTGTACACGCCCTGACTTAGCTTTTGTTACCGGGTTACTTGGCAGATATCAAAAGAATCCAGGAATTGAACATTGGAAATTAGTGAAGAAAGTCCTGCGTTATTTGTAGGGTACGAAAGGCCTCATGCTTACGTATAGAAGATCTGATACCCTGCAGATAGAGGGGTATTCAGATTCTGATTATGCGGAAGATGAAAGAAAATCCATGTCAGGATATATATTTACTCTCGCAGGAGGGGCTATATCGTGGAAAAGCTCCAAACAAACCGTAACTACATCCTCGACAATGTATGCCGAGTTTGTAGCATGCTATGAGGCAACGGGGCAGGTGAATTGGCTGAAGAAATTCATACCCGGATTGAAAGTGATTGATGATATAAATGAACCACTGAGATTGTATTGTGATAACAATCCAGCGGTACAGTACGCTCACAACAATAGGTCAAGTGGTGCTGCCAAACACATTGACATAAAGTACTATGTTGTGAAAGATAAAGTTCAGGATCATATAATAAATCTTGAGCATATAAGTACAGAGAAAATGCTCGCGGATCCGCTCACAAAGGGCTTACCACCCAACGTGTTCAGAGAACACGTAGCCGGCATGGGTTTAAGGGAAAGCCTATGATTCCCGAACATACGAAGGGCCCAAAGAAAGTTTACATTTCAAAACGGAGAAGTGTATTGTGGCTGTTAGTCTAACGGCACTAATTGCTGTGACGATGGGACAGTTCTATGCACTAATCTGTGATGAAATAGGATGGAAGCAAGAAAAATATGAATTGAAAGTTTTGAGTATGAAATTAAAGAACGAAGAATAGATGAGAGATCAAGGGGGGGAATGTTAGGATTGATCTCCCACCAACTGGGCCTTGTCCTCGCGCCCTGATCGGGGGCGCCCAATCCTACATGGTTGGTGGGCCCCCGTCGCACAGCGCTATAAAGGAAAGGTGGGGGCCGGGGCTCGCGGTACGAGGTTCACCGCGCCGCCAGTCACCCCACCGATATCCTATCCCTAGACCCGATCTTGAGAAGGGGCGCTGCCAGCGACGGGAAGCACCACCGACGCCGGCAACGCCACCCGACGCGCACGTCGCCACCGAGGACGCCACAGCGCCGACTCCCTCTCCACCGACCGTCGCTGCCGGCGCGCAGATGGCGTCCGTCAACGAAACCCCGGCCGGAGCTTCAACAACTACGGCATTCGATGGTTTGCGACCTATCACCCCTCTCTCTCTCTCTCTCTGAAACCCGAACATCTATTACTACTATGCTAAGTATCCCGATCCGATGAATATACCTAAAACTAAACCTAACAGGCTCCGCCCCTGCCCCGGCGCACGGTGGAGGATGAGAGGAAGACAACCGGCGGAGGAACAAACAAGCGCACGGTGAAGAAGGGAGGGAAGGGCATTTGGGATTTTTTGCAGCGCATATTGACACCATTAGATGGAAAAATGGACAGAATGACTTGGAAGGTAAAAAAAAAGTAAAGTGCCATAGCATATAGGCTGTGTTTAGTTGGGTGAAATTTAGAAATTTGGCTACTGTAGCACTTTCGTTTTTATTTGGCAATTAATATTCAATCATGGACTAATTAGGCTCAAAACGTTCGTCTCGCGATTTCCAACCAAACTGTTCAATTAGTTTTTTTCATCTACATTTAATGCTCCATACACGTATCGCAAGATTCGATGTAATGGCTACTATAGCACTTTTTGAGAAAAGTTTTTGAAACTAAACAAGGCCATAGGCGATGTCACAGGTAAAAGGCTCGTTACTTTTCCTAGCCAGCTTATCCCTGCCCAAAGAGGCATGGAAATGGATGGTGGCCATGCGCTCCGGAACAGAATCGGAACTAGCTGGTTCGTGCCAAAATCTGGCACCAGGCGTCAGGCGACGCCTGTTTTCCATCTGCAAGCGAATACGATGGGTGCTCTCTCCTGCTCAAGCATAGCAGAAGGCAGAGTAGGAACAGAGTAATATAATACATATATATACTACACAGACAAACTGTCGCACGGAACCTAACCCCTCCACCAACGAAGTGAAATGCTACAATAAAATGGTGATAGATGTCAGTGCCTACCAAGTGAAGGCTAAGAAGTGAAGATTCTTTGCGTCTACCCTTAGCCTTAAATCAACTATGGACCTAGGGCTAACCAGTGTTCCCGGCATTAGTTCGATATATTGTCAGATTGAGTACTCAAGGACCATCACCAGCTCAATATCTTGACAATCCTCATTCCTGAATGCCATCTTTAATTTAGGTAGTGTTCACAAATGACAAAAGCGTGCTTCATATGTGCAGACTACGTGGTCGTGAGAACAGTTCTATAAGCTGGTAATGACCTGCACAGAGTTTCAAGGAAATTAAGCACTTAGTACTTTCAGCAAACAACAGAAAAGGTAACAGCAGTTTGCTTGAGCTAAATTATCCAAGTCAATAAAAATGAACTTGGCAGATTACTAGTGACCAGGACGAAAAAATGTTTTACAGAGTCTAGAACCAAACCTGACATGACATTTTTGGATCTGATAGGTGAAATACCTTTCTGAATTACCAAACATAACATAGATCTAGTTCACTACGTAAATATTAAAACATCACTAACTCTAACTAAATGCTTTCTAGTTACTTTTCTTGTTCAATGTTTCGCATAAGAGTATAGCTAGCTCATATAATTCGGCAAGCTCATGCTTAACTTGTAAGTTCACGTCCCAAGTCATAATGTGTCCCTTTCCCGCCTCTACTCTGTAAGACCATCTGGCTTTCTCAATCTAGTGGGGGGACATCCTACAGGAGGCAACATTTGGTTACTACAATCTTAATAGTTCCTGATAAAACAGGCAAAGATATCTAAATATTTGCCTTGGTCTACATTATAAACAGTTAACAGTGAGTGCATGCAGTTCATCATGCAGGTGCATGAGATGACCACAGGACTAGTTCTAAAGGACTAGTTCTACAGGGCACTAAAACATAATAAGGTAAATAAAAAAACATAATTATGGTGTACGGAATTTATAGCATCAAAAAAGGCCCTGCTGTTCAAAACAATAAGAAAAGCAACTAAGTTTAAAACTTGACACACCTTATGCCTACAGCATGAAGCGGTCATTTTTTACATTCGGTGGATATGTTGCAGCCAATGACTTAACCAGTTGTGGAGGGCTTTATTCTATTTCGTTGCATGCTCCCCCTGCGAAGGAGAGGAGTTTCTATTGAAAATACCAGCAGTCTACCATTCTTGGTTCCTGCTAGGATGCACTCCTCAGGAGTCACAGCTAGGGAAGTAATTGTCTTCCCAGTTCCATCATACCTCCAAACAATACCAAGAGAATGCATTGAGCGTAAGACTATCTGTCCAAGCTCACCAGCACAAACAATGAAATCACCACAACAACTAAGTTCTATGCAATTGAGACGTCCAAGGGTTGCTGAAGAAGCAATATGTCGTCCATTGATGGAGTACATGTGCAAGGAGAGGTCATTCTCAGAATATAATACCACCCTCCCATGCTGTGATGCTACCAGTTTTGATAAACCAACACCAGAAGGATGCTGGATGGACCGAACATATCTCCCTTCACGCAGTGTATGAAAAATACAAGTCCCATCTTTTGAACCACTGATTACAATGTCAAGTTCAGTGCTAACAAATAAGCATGTTATGATGTCATCATGACCACATAAGATATGAACAGGCCTTTCCACTATAACATGTTCCTTTTCTGAAAGTTCAAAATTGGCACCCCTCATTTTCTTATCAATTGGTCTTCCTCGAAATGCATGCCAGATCATAACAGTTGTGTCATAACTACCAGTTGCAACCACGTTTCCGTCAGACGAAACTGCAGCATAAAAGTTTGTTTTGCCTTATTTATATCGACAAAAAAAAGGAGAACACAGCAGATAATTTCATAGAATGATGAAGCAATGTGATATGGTGCCATTCACAGTTTTTTTTTTTTTCAAAATGCAGGAAACATAATGAAGACAGAAAAAAGGCAGCCTAGCTGAGCTGCCTTACTCAGAAAATATCTAATTAGATATCATCACCGAACTGAAAACATACAAATGGTCTGGCTGCATCATGTTATATGCAGTGGCCAACAGACTATATTCAGTATTAGAAGTTCTCTTATGTTACATGCCAAAACCACAATAAGGAGACATCAACTCACTACTGTCCTTTCCAAGGGGCTTAAGCCGGAAAAAGGGATCTGTATCTTTATTGGAATCTCTTTATTTGAATACAGTTATTTTTGCTTACAGCCAAAATCTAGTAGCTTAATTCAGGAAAGTTTAAAGAAAATGGATAAGCATAAACTCATTAAATGTCTTAAATACCTGCAACACAGCTAACAACATCCTTATGTTGCCTGATGCTCTGCATAATTCTTCCATCACTAAGAGAAATTATTTGGAAACTGTTCTCCCAATTTCCACATAAAATCAAATAATTATCACAACTATTTTGCATTGTTGCTAAGCATTGTCTTCCAAACTTAACGTTTTCGGCAAGGAAAGTGCCAATTTTACGAGGAGAGATAACATCTGAACCAATTTCAAATAAATGTTCCTACAAAAAAAAGAGCAAATGTAATAAACACAAATTTACTGGGATACCAATGTCTTTAACATTTAGCCTTTAGTCAAGGAGAACCTGTGGTCCAGAATATGTGAAATTTCCACTTGACTGCAGCTGTGTTGTTAACCACAGCTTTACTGACAATATGAGTCCCTCATTCATCAATACAACAGTGTTCTCCAACAAACCAATGAATAGGATAGCACACATGTGGCTGACTGTACTACAAACACTTGAAGTTAATGTTATCGACTGTGGTGCAAAATACAGTGGATGAGCAATTGGGATGGGAGGTCCTCTTCTTGGATGTTTCATCCGGAAAATCTGGATTGGTGTTTGTCCAAAATTCGCTATCTGATCCTCAATAGCAGATTTATGTAACATGTCATCCATATTTTCTAGATCAACTGCACCTTCATATGTCACGTAGTAAAATATGTTTGCTGCCTATCCAAAATATATGCATGAGTTAGGTAATATTCTACTAACAGTGTTTCAATGATGCTGGAAATAGCAACACAGTTGCACCTCAACAGCTGGCTGTCCACGCTGCTTGTAACCAAATATGAGGTCAATCCAGTTATGGAGATTAGAGCTCACATATTCACTTTCAAGGGCTTCTCTGTTGATGTGGATGAATTCTTCAGGCGAACCCTACAATTTTGTATGGGTTAATAATCATATAACACAAGTAAAATATTAGATGGGATACGAAATGTAACATGTATGCGAAACTCGGGCATGTAAAAGAATTTCGTAGAATGATGAAGCAATGTGATATGTTGTACCATTCACGATTTTTTTTCCAAAATGCAGGAAACATAATGTCATCACCTTCAAAATTGACAATGAATGCTATGAAGCTGGGCTAACATAACAGTATACAGAAGTTGTTCTTTGCAATGCTAAACTTATTAGGGTTGAATTTGCGAACTGAAGATGGTCAAAGTCAGAATATAAAGAAAACATTATGTGAAGTAAATTAGCCTGGGATGTCTTTCATGAGAAAATCTATTTTATATTGAGAAAGCTAGATATATCCTGTGTATTGAGAACAGTACAGTTTTTTACTAACAGTTGCAAAGCTGAACTAACTGTCATTAGAAAAGCAGGACAAATAATTCATCCTCAAGGAATTATGACAAATATAACTACCTTCAAGAGGAACTATTACCTTTGCCCATGGAGGGAGAGCAACATCGCCTATAGGTTCCCCATCCTGCTTAACACCAAGATGATATGAATTTGAATTTTCAAGAAACTCGGGCATGTAAAAGAATTCTGGAATAAGCTCTTTGACATCACTTGTACTTGATAAGCTATTTATGTAAGCGCTCTCAATGCTCTGGAACAAACGGTCTGCATGGTCAAACTTGCCACCCTGCACAAGTGTCAGACAGGCATAAATGTAAATAATATGACAAGATCGCTTCTTTTGAACTGTGGTGAAATACGACAGGAGAAATTATGGCATAATGTAAAACAATATGACAAGATTGCTTCTTTAAAACTGTGGTGAAATACGACAAAAGAAATTATCGATTCACAAATTTGTGAATAATGTTTTGAAAATAAGAGGTATGTGTTCGAATTTTAAGCATGATAAATATTTCCATGATGAGCAAAGTGACAACCTGAAAGTTTAGATGCAGAGCTGTAAATGGCTCGAGCCTAAGCATGTAATGAAGAACGATTCCCATGCTAGAGTAGTGAGATCCGTAATAAAAACTGCAGGAAACAACCATCGTCGTTATTGCAAAAAGAGTAAACTCAAAAAAGGGAAAACACTAACAAATGAATTAAGGTTCAACCTTGGTATATCAGGGTCACAGAAACTAAGATATCTATCTTCAAAAACCTGCCCAATAATGCATTACTGACATGAAGTTATGATAAGGTGATGATAGCCTACAAATACAAATAAGTATGCAATAGTAACCTCACCTTGAAGCGGTTTTCATCCAACGCACCAACTGGTTTTGAAAGATCCCTAAAAGTCGATGACTTGTTGAAATCAAGCTTTTCTGAGGTGTAATCAGCCAATACCCATGGAAATATAGGATACTGAGTTAAGTCATTGTAAGATCTTCCAGCAAGGGTGTTTAAAATCACAAGATACTCAAAGTTACTGATTTCCCTCCTTTTCCATCTTTCCCTGGCATTCTCAGCCATTTCAAGTGCAACTCGCCTGTCGACGAATGAAATGATATTATTTTTGTCTTTGGTACTTCCTTTAGGGAACAAAGCTTCATTCCTAAGAGAAACTAACAGAGACCCAGCATTTTTAATATCCTTTTGGGAGGAAAAGTTTAAAAATATAGGTGCACTTGAATCATCAAAGAAGATCTCCATTGCAGTATATTGCAGTAGGTAGCGTGTCCAATGAACTCCTTTTATCTGTAAGCATGTATGGAAGGAGATTAAGAGAGTGAGCAAGTGAGAGGAAAGACTAGGAGTATAGGAGAGAGAGATACCTTGGTTATGTTCCACCTTCTGTGACGTTTGATCTTGTTAGACTGGTTTTGCATCAAAACACCATTGGTTTCAATCATACTGTCTCGGCATCCATCAAGTCTGTCCACACCTCCCAGCTCGTTCTTGCAGTCTGAATCTTTTTTGTCTTTAAACTTGCTGAAAACAGATGATCCTCCAGTTCCTTCGACCAAAAATTCAAAAGAAAAATGCATGACAGTTCGTGTGATATCCAATTGTCCTGCTAATTTTCGCTTTGGGTTTACAAGAACACAACGAACTGAACATAGCACCTGCAAAATGGGCAATGAACAGAAAGAAATCAACAATTGTTTTCTGCTTTCAGCTTAAATTTATACTAAAACTTTTTCTTTACCTTTGTATAATCATTATCTCCATTAGTAGATGATGGCTCTTTTTTATAATGTACAGCAGCATGATAATCAGAGGTATCTGCAGCATTATTCAGGTTTTGGCTCTCTAAAGGATTACTCTGGGAAGATTCACTCGCATCGTTAGTGTCTTCAAATGGTTCATAACTACTGTCCTCTGTGATTCCCCGCACTCCTTTAAGAAGGAATCGCTTCATTTTCTCAGGAATTTTGGCACTGATGTACGGTTGGTCAGCTGACGACGTTGTAATTTCATTCCTTGACTGTGAAGGTTGACATAAGCGTACATCAAATTTGTAATTACGTTTGAGCTTGAACCGCCGCCGCCATCTATCCTCTGTCTTGTCAAGTTTCCAGTGAGTCACAACATCATTTGGAAAAGGGTTAGCAGACCATGGTCCTCTCTCATCCATCAGAGCACGGGAAATATGTATCCACTTATCCTGATACAGAAAGCAAATAGTTACTGCATGACAAATTTTCTCCTTAACAAGCATTTGCGTTGGTTGAATATAAGAAAGACTCAGTTACCGTGATAATTTGTTGATCCTCACGAAAAGAAAGTTGAGAAGCTGTTTTTCTACTGTCATCTGCTGAAAGGGCAGCAGTGATAGTAAAATGTATCTCATCTTCAATGGCCTGCACTAGCTGTATCTCCGTTGCAGAACACTCGTTAAGCTTCAAGCGAAGTTCCTGCAGCTGCTTTAAGCGATCAGCCTGAACAGCCTTCATGTGCTTAACCTCATTAGCAGCCTGTAAACCAATAAAGCTGATCATTGGTTGGAGTGGGTGCGGGGTTGAACAAACAGCAGAATTGATCAAATGCACAAAACTTGAAACACACCCTCCTAAAGTGATGAACTTCTCATTTTGTACATGCCAACAAAACAATTCCAGACAAAGATAAAAAAAGGGCAAAGAAACAAACCGCGGCAAGAACACGATCCTTCTGTATAAAGCTAAGGATGAAGCCAGTCTCCTTGTTGTTGGTGGTGTCCACGGAGTCATCTCTTCCTAAGATATTAGTGACCAACATGGGCTTTCCATATATGATAGTTTCAAGAATCAAGTGCGAAAAAACATGGAAACGAGCGCCATCGTCAAGCTGCCCATACTGAGATCTTACAATTAATAAAGACCTGTATAAAAGAAAGTTTAAGGAGAATGTTTCATACACATTCAGAGGGAGCTCAGAGTATCAAACATACCATATCAAAAAGTGCAACTTATTTTTGCTTTGGTCATCATCTGAAATAAGAAGAATCGGAAGCAACGACATGAACTGTAGAACACACTTGGATGCATTCTCTAATCCAGCTTTGCAGAGGTACAGAATCACAAGGTGGAAGAAAATTCTTGGAATTATCTCTTCCCTTGACGTTGTAATTTTCTCAGCAAATCTGTTCATTTTTATACCTAATGCAGTACCAATACCTCCACCACCAGATACAACAGCAGCCATTTCTGCAGCAGGGACATTCATAGACTCCACCAGTCCACGTGCCCTTGGCCCCAAAGATGCAACCTCAACATTTGGATCCTTTGGTACAATTTTGCTTGGTCCTTTTCCATTCAAATTACGTATAATACTCCACACCTTGTCAAAGAAGTTCCACCAATCATCACTGATTTTATTTACATCAGAAAATCTGCAAGCAGTCCAAAGCAAACTGGGAATTAACACAGTAATTAACGGCAATGCCAGTGCCCAACTACTTCTAGTTTGCAAACTTCACAAAACTAAATTCAAATGGAAGGGTACAAAAATGGTGTATGTTCATATGACAATATTAGGTCACCTTAGATCCTGGAAAACAAATTTGCACTCACTGAACTTTAACACACTGGTTAAATTGTTAGCTTCATTTTGAGTGTCAATGTTGAATGTTCAACTACCAATACCATATGTGTTTAAGTTAATGCAGTACGTTTTAGTTGAAGGGCACTAAGATCATTTGCTCTACTTCCTTAATCCTTATGCACAAGTATAAAACGACCAGCATTTGGAATCAGAGGGAGCACTCCGTTATGAGGAAAAAAAAATGTACATCTTACAAATGATATAGTACCTAGGCTAGTGAATGCAAGGACACAATCATTAATTTGCCACCCTAGTGTTCCTTTTTTGTCGAACAAGAAGGAGAGCTGCATATCTTTGTATTAATTTAGAGAGAGAAAAAACGAAAACCCACTTCGTCTCACTTTAGGAGAACAAAGGGACTGCAGCTGAGGTTTAGGAAAAAAAAAAATACAATCACCAATAAATAAAAAGGACACAACCAGAGAAAGGCTACTTAAACTAACCCCTCAACCCGACATAGACCTAGGTCCTGGAATTTACGGGCTCCAGCAAATTCCCAAAGTTTCAGATCCTTCAAGAAGAGGCACCTTGCATTTTGGACTGATGGAAGAGCTCCCTCAAAGACGCACATGTTTCTTTGTCTCCATAAGGTCCAACCTCCTTGAATGACAGCGCTGTTGAAACCCTATCTTTGAGATGCATCAATCGGGCCTTGTTTGGATGCCCATGTATCCACCTCAATACATGGGTGTTGGAGTGGTTTGGTGTGGAATTTAACCAAACCACTCCAACCCACATGGATTGAGGTCGATACATGGGCATCCAAACAAGCCCTAGTGTTTCATGTTGCGAGTTGTGACTAATGGCCATGATTGTTGTTGGAAGGTCTCATCTGAAATCAGTTGGCACCACCTTTCATGGATTGTGATCAGAAAGACAACTGAAAGGGTACCTAGTACCCATGTATCATTTGTACTGCTATCCAAATGAACAAGGCGGTGACCTGAAGCTTTGTACCATAAAACACTGCAGCCGCTACTATTATCTGGCAAAAGATTCGTAAAAACTAGTAGACTACATAGTTCGTTGTGCAGTGGTGTTTTGACCAGAGAAAGCACATGCATCAGCTCCAGCACTAATGACCCTTAGGATCCATTTCAAATGTAGCTATTACAAAATGTTTGGACACATATTTAGAAATGGGGAATGCAGATTTGAACTAGTACCTTGTAAAGTGGCCATTGCTCTCGGTATTTAAAATATCATATACTGTTGACTTAATATCTTCTTTCCATATGTTATCATGTGAAGATTCCTCCGAAATACTGGGAGATAGAAACTGCAGAAGAAAGGAACAGATATTGCTTATGTATGGTCCTTTCGAGAGAAAAAAAGAAGATATAGCTCATGTATGTATTAACATGTATTTTTCTGTTCAATCAATACAAGTATGTTTAGAAGCATACCAATAGCCCAATTCCCATTTGACTGACAAGCAGCTCCTGTATAAGGTTCAAAAAATGTAAAACGTTATCACAGCAAGGCTGTAAAAGGAAAATATTATCTTCCACAGATTTCTGAAGCAGGCTCCCAGCAATATCATCAAGTATGTCCCTCAGCAAATCAGAACTTGATAGCTGTCCCTGCATGTTAATGAATCACAATATCATCATTAGTGCAAAACAACATACACCACCAAGCTTATCACATAAAGAAAAAAAGGGATGAAACAGCATCCAACCTGGTCAATTTTTAAGAGGAAAAAATTAGCAGTATTGTCAAGTTGATGCCAGCCACCTCTAACGAAGCGCAGGTAGTATGAAAGGACCAAAGAATACAAGTTCCTCACAAGACTTAGTTCATCTGTCTTCACATCGTCAGGCTCGCGTTTAGAAACTGATTTGTAGTCCTTGAATACATCAAGCTTTGTGGATGTTTCAAGCCAAGAGTTCCAACTGTGCTCCTGATAAAAATTCCAGGATCAACACAGAACACACAATAAGTAACAAGTATAGACCCAATAAAATAGTACGTACCATTAATGCCTCAATGTTTGAAGAGTTTGAATCCAGCAAACCAAGAAGAAGATTTAAGATTCTTGTGCGTTCTGAGGAATCTTTACAAGAATGCATAAATCTAAAGATGCAGATCAAAATATGAGGAAGGGAAAAGGGTGGCAAGCTTAAAAGGTTGCAATTTCTATCCCTTGATGGATCAGATTGAGAATTTTCCTGGGGAACCTATACAGAGAAAACAGCAGATCACATATACGGTTAATACTGGTGAAACAGAAAAAAAAAAGAGAGAAAAAACAATATGACATAAAGTTAGTACAATAACCTGTCGTGCACTGGTTCCACTAAGAACACTGAAAAGTGCGGCACATAAGTTATCTGATAGTGGAAATTTGAATAGCCTTTCAGACATTGTATTCAAGAACAACTGAGGTGCAGCTGTTATTTCTTTTGTTAAGTTTACAGACATGGGTCTAGACTTCCTTAAGGGTAGGGTAAATAGTTTCGTTCCTTCCTTCTCAGAAGGAATCCCAGTCAAAAGTTTTCCAAGGAGCTGAAGCCCCAACAAACGGACTGGCTCAAATTCCCTGAAGAAAAAACTAGTGTCAGATATTTACCAAAAAGTAACTGCGTGCGTTAAATATATATTATGCATGCAGAAATTATGCATTTTCAAGTCTTTTTTTTTACTGACAACAATATGCAAAATCTAGAGGCACAATTCACATAAAAATAAAGGCAAACAGAAGGCCCTTGAAGAACAATTTACAAGAAACAAACAGATGAATCTCTCTTACAATACATAGCACATATAATATATGGGATCAGGATTCAGTGGTTTGATTAAGTATATAATGAATTAAATCTTCTCCCAATGTTCTTCCTCCCCATTCTTTCCAAAGATCTATCTCCTATTTTTTTTCCTCGAACACGCAGGAGAGCTGTATACCATGATATTAACAAGGGAATAAGAACCCTTACAAGAACAGACCCACACACAACCAAGAGAAAAGGAAAAACAGTAGCACCTTGACTAAAAAATAAAACAACCTAGAGCTAAGACTAGACCACAAAGTAACAACCTTCGGCTACAAGGGCAAGAAGATTAGAAATTGCTCGAGCCCTGGCTAAACCCCAGAGATGTAGTTCCTCAAAAGTGAGCATCATGACTGCAGCTATGTTAGGAACAGGACCATCAAACACACACCTATTGCGGTGTTTCCAAATCAACCAAGCACCCAAAATGATAACAGAATTGAGGCCTTTTCAAACTTGACTATCCACCAAACCTTCAACTCTAACCCACCAGTCATCAGAAGATTTTTCACCTGGCTGTGAATAGAGGAATTGAATCCTGACATTCCACAAGAAGATAAACCAAAACTGTCGCACAAACACACAGGATATGAGAAGGTGGTCGATAGACTTCACGGCTTGGTCTAAGAAGAGGCAGGCATGAATTTAAGTCCTCGGCATGCAAGTCGGTCAGGTGTCCAGCACCTACCGCAGGAGACCAGCCTATTCAACCAATGATCTAAGTTCATTACAACTTCAGGATTTTCCCTTTGCCTAAGAGGTTAGGATGAACACTAATACACTCATTATATACTTTAGTCAAAGAGAATAACAACTTGAAATTAATGTGTTGCCTACTTGTCTTGCAGATTGTCAAGCAGTTCATAATTTACATTATCAAGCAACTTAGTTCCAAACAGCCGTAGTACTTGTAGAAATTAGCTCTAGGTTGAGAAAAGTAAGAATATATTACCTTTTAAGAAGATTAATGAAAATGCAACAACCACCAAGGTAATTTACATTCTCAACAAATGATGAAAAAACTGCACCCTGTGAAAGAGCACGGATGATCATGTCCAGTACATCGCTGATACATGCTGTGTCTTGACTCCTCTCAAAAAAAGCAACAAGCGCTCTTATGTCATCTGGAGAAACTTTTAGCCTGTGAACCAACATGTCATATTAAGAATAGAAGATGCCTACGGAATGCTATGGAAACATATGAAAAATGTAATGTGATGTGTGGCAAAAACGATACTAAAAGATATCCAAACTCTATATAGATGGGATCAAACAAAAGGTTACTACCTATGGAATGGAAAAGGCTTGGTAGGAGGTGGAAGTGCTTACTTTAAGCTCATTTCTGCTAAACTCAGAAGGAGAAGACGAAGCTTGCGAATTTCAACTACCTTAGGTCTCTCTCCAATAACTCGTTTGGTAACTGGATCAAGCAAAGGCTTGGAAGCAACAACATGCCTAGAATCTGCCTTTTCCCAGTAATATCGGCACACAATATCAATAACCCAAGGAAGTCCACATAGAAGCGGTAAAAGCCTTCCATCTGTTTCAAAATATTTTATCACAAACAAATAGAGATCCCTTTGTACTTCATAGCTTGCATATACCCATATTTGAGGATTCAAATAAATTTGTGAGATAGCATCTTTGAGGAGAACTTTTGACATGCCTGAATATGCAGAAAAAAGTATAAGTAATGTACATCTTATTGTATGCATGCGAACACAGAGGGAGAGGGGAAGAGAGATTACCACACTTCCTCAGAATGTCAAACATATACTTCAGTGCGGAAAGAGTTTTGGTTGTTAACAGCTGTGGGGTAGCTGATTGAAGCAAGAAGCCTAGAATAGATAACCCAGAAAGTAGATACATCTGTTGTTGATTTGATACATTTCCATCCAGAACAGTTGCGACTAGCTCAATGACCTCAGCCGCTAACTTATCATTGATAACAGATGTATGGCAACATTTCTCAATATCACTTGCAGCATCAAAAAATTGAGTGAAGAGTGGGAAAAATACAGAGACACCACCAACGCAGTAAATAATATCCTGAGGCAAGTGTCGTGAGCATAACTTTGTCCCCCTCATAATTGTTGCTTCAAATGTATTTCTGTCAGCACTATCGAGTGCTGATGACACACTGAACAAACTCCGACCTTCACTAGCCTAGGGACAAGGGGAAAATAGAAAAAAAAAATATTAGTAAATCTGAAGATATTGGCTCTTAATGCAAGTGTAACAACTGAGGGCTCAAAAAAATTAAGACCCAGCCCCCAAAGAGGGCGGACTATGGACACATAAAGCAATTCACTTGGGTTCAGTGGCGAAGCTAGAGCAAATTAGAGGGGGCACACTTGCCTTGTAGTTGTGAAGATTTGAGCTGCAACCATGGTGAAAATTTGATCCTAGTATTGGTTTTTCATTTTTTTTTTTTGCTTGGGTTTATATGATACGTAAACCCACTTAAAAACTCATGAGTAGAACAAGCCCCATCACTAGAATTACAGAGATGGACCACCACTACTTGACCCAGAGTGTTAGAATTTATGAAATAAGTTATATATCATGTAAGTCAGTGGAAAGAATTTGAACCTGTGCATTGAAACCAAAAATTATCTTTGATGAAAGGCCGTCTCTAGCATCAAGAATTCCCCTGTAGCAATCATCACCATGGAAAGAGTACATGTAACTTGGTCCCAGAAAATATATGCCCTTCACTTGCTCTGAAGAAAGTGCATCAGAAAACACATAGACTGGGCCCATTTGACCTGTGAAGGCAAAAGTTTTTTCGAAACCAATTGAGATAGATTCGTCACCAACAGGCATCAATTCTGTGCCAATGGTGCAGTGAGTCATTGCTTCGTTGAATTTTGCATACCTTAAAATACGAAGGACAAATTTTCAGTATCACAAGCTACAAATAGTGTTAAATGAAAACTCAAAAAACATAAAGCATGCACAAAACACAGATAATTTGCAATGAAAAGCAACTTCACAAAATAAGAACCTCTCCTCGCCTTGAATTTTCCTAAATGGGTAATTAAAGCAATTGACAAGAGTCGAAGATCCTTCCTTTGGAAAGGCTGCAGGGAGGTTAGTGGAGGTCATTGCCTTGTTGCATGGGGCCGGGTCAAGAGGCCAATTGATTTAGGAGGTCTGGGAATACTTGATTTGGAATTACTTGGCTGGGGCTTTGAGAATGAGATGGTTATGGTTGAAGAAGACACAACCTGCCATCCATGGGCTGGTCTTGACATTCAGGTGCATCCTAATTCAGTGGCAATGTTCTCTAAAAAGGGCGTACCCAGTGCAGAGAGCTCCCGCTCAGTGGCAATGTTCTCTACTTCGGTTATTTCTATTGTGGGTGATGGATTCAAGACACTCTTCTGGTGTGATAAATGAGTGTATGGGAAATCCTTGACAGACCTTGCGACATCCTTGTATAGGTATGTGCCTAAGAAAATTTTAAACCGAAGAACAGTTCGTACAGCATTGATGGATAACATGTGGTTCAGATATTAGGGGTGGTCTGACAACAGAAGCTCTATTGGAATACCTGCAATTATGGGAGATCTTATTTCAGGTGGTCCTTACTCCTGGAGTGGAAGACCAGCATCTTTGGACACCATCTCCTTCCAGAGAATTCTCGACTAAATCAGCATATCTATTAGGAAAGGATCCATTAGGATCAATTGAAAGCTGGCCCTGGGCCAGGTTCGCGTCCTCCATGTTCCCTCGGCGCACCAGTTCACGGATATCATGACCAAGGGTCTTCCTGTACAGTTGTTCGCCGACTTTCGGACCAGTCTGTGCGTCCGTGATCCTACCGCTACGACTGCTGGCGGGTATTAGGAAAGGATCCATTAGGATCAATTGCATAGGATAGCTATCCATGTATAGTATTAGACATGTATAGTTCTGTATACATTGTATTTGGACATGTATACAATGTATACAGGACTATACATGTCTAATAGTTTTCCTGGCTAATCGCTCATGTAAACTCATGCCCTAATGGGCTTATTTTGAGTCTTCTTAGACTCTTTTTCTTCTTAATATAATGATACGCAGCTCTCCTGCATGTTCAAGAAAAAAAGAACCTGGTACTTTAGATGCTAGTATTCAGTATGTATCCGATGTGTAGCGATCTTGATTGGTGCCTTTTCTCATTTTTTTTAAAAAAAAATATTTTTTATTAAACTCTAGCCTACCCCGACTTGTTTGGGACTTAAAGGCTTTGTTGTTGTTGTTGTTGTTGTGATTTTTTATTAAATAAGTATTGATGTTGTTAAACTTCACTTGCACAAAAACAAATCAGCAAAACTTATTAAAAAATATTTTATGTAAATAGCTTTCATGATGAACTACCAACAAAATTTCCATGTGGCCACTTCAGATAGATATCAAAGTTCTAAAAGATATATAGCACATGTAAATGCTGTAAAACAAGTTAACAACACTCATTTGGTAACGGAGACATGAAATAAATTGTAGTGTCACGAATGCATCATTACTTTATGAAAATTTGAATTCATAAACAAAAGACCAAACACTGTTAGGATTTTTAAGATGTGATTATGATAAAGTTTCTAACGAAAATTGTAGGATTTTGGTTCGTCAACAGTGGTGCAGCTGTGCTGTGCTGCACACTGCTAAATAAAAACTTTGATACATTAATTTGTCAAATAACATTTTGTGAAGTGGTTTGCCAGGACTACATAGGCTATATCAGAGCCTACCTCACTTGGTTGAGAGTATGGATGTATGCCTAGACCACCTAAGGTTAAATCCTCGTCAAGGCAAATTTGGGTGTATATTTTCCACTTAAAATATAGAGTAAAGTGTACCAGCAGTCCCTAAACTTGCACTGCTGTGTCACCACCAGGATGACACAGCAGTGCAAGTTTAGGGACCGCTGGTGCACTTTACTCTAAAATATAAAGCCACCTAGTTCCTCCTGTAAGCAGGAAGGATTGCGTATAATACATGGACGTATTGTATTGAGCCTCTTGAGTGGTACATATAGAGTATAGAGACTCAGGGGGGCAGACATCTCCTGGGATACATATGGCAATATCGAATTACAATCCTAACTACCAAATATAATGTAACACCCCCAGCGGTCGTAGTGGGACAACGCAGACGACTGGCCCTTCTTGTCACCGAA